>NC_056408.1:23352818-23657149 GCF_905147365.1 Aricia agestis | reverse complement strand
CGGCTACAGAAATACATAACTTTTTTGCTCGACTTGGAGTGCCCCCAGATCTGTGAAAATTTCAGAAGTCTAGCTATAGCGGTTCTTGAGATACAGCCTGGAGACAGACAGACGGACAGACAACGAAGTCTTAGTAATAGGGTGCCGTTTTTACCCTTTGGGTATGGACTATGGAACCCTAAAAAAATATATATATCCACAGCCGAACATAGAACCTCCTCTTTTTTGGAAGTCGGTTAAAACTGCCTGTTTTTAAAGTAATAGAAATCCTGATTTTAAAGAAAAAACTGGCCAAGTGCGAGTTGTACTCGCCCATGAAGGGTTCCGCAGCAGCAATAAGCTTTATTTCTATGAAATGAAAAGGTTTTTGATTTTTTTTATTTCAGTTGATTATAGAAAAATAAAATATAGGTTTACCATTTATGACGTATAAAAAAACTACTTGCTAGATCTCGTCCAAACCAATTTTCGTTGGTAGTTTCTATAGTAATGTACATAATATATTTTTTTTAGAATTATCATGCCCCTACTTTAGAAGTTAGAGTGGGGGGGGGGGGGAGGGGGGAACACAATATGTTACCACTTTGGAAGAGTCTCTCTCGCAAACTATTCAGGTTAGAAAAAAATGATATGAGAAACCTCAATATGATTTTTAAAGACCTATCCATAGATACCCCATACGCATAGGTTAGATAAAAAAAAACATTTTTTGTTTCAATTGTACCTATGGGGTAAACCTAAAATGTTTAATATTTTTTCCAATTTTGTAACAAAATCTTAATGCGGTTCACAGACTTCATCTACTTACCAAGTTTCAATAGTATAGCTCTTATAGTTTCGGAGAAAAGTGGCTGTGACATACGGACGGACGGACAGACGGACAGACAGACAGACAGACAGACAGACAGACAGACATACAGACAGACATGACGAATCTATAAGGGGAATAAATCCGTTTTTTGTCATTTGGCTACGGAACCCTAAAAAAACAGGTACAGTCTGTCAAGAAAGTGAAGAAATTAAAAAGTGGCAACATCGTAGTGTCATCCCTTTCAAATCAATCTAAGAAAAAAGGGATGACAATACGATGTTGCCACTTTTTAATTTCTTCACTTTCTTGACAGACTATAGTTTTTAAAGCAATCTTAACAAATATCTAGTGTTTTTGTGCTCTGTCCAATGACTAGTACTATCCAATCACTAGTTATGTTGAACATTGTTCACCCTATGTCACTACTAGTCTCACCGATGTACTCCTCCTCAATGGCCATTTCGAGCCGACGCAGAGATCCCTGGTAGTCCGTGTGGAAGTTCTCCTTCACATAGTACGGCACCTGCAAATATATTTTTATGTTATTTAACAACGAGGTTTTCTAAAAAAAATGACTGATTAATTATTATAAGGCACCAAAATATTGTTAATATTAGGGTAGGGCGTAGGCCCACTTCCTATCTCGTAGTTGGCGAAACAGTTAACCCTGGGTTCAATATAATGGGCGTGATGACCTTTTTTTCTTATTGGTAATTGAAAGACCCTTAAAAAATAGAAACATAGCTGAAATAATGACTTCGATAGCTTAAAAATTCACCAAGATATGACAATTCAAACATCTCATAAAATAGACCTGCCCGAAACGCTCCATACAAAGTGCTACGAAAGTATGACGTCACTCTTTCGTAGTTTGTACGCATCGGGAGAGAACTTAGTTCGATAGGTATATTAAATATTGCGTTTATGTAAGTTATTTCATAACGAAAGTTACTTTTAATTGCATAAGTTATCAAATGATATATAATATACAAATATTAAAAAACTTTAATTGAAAAAAAAAAATCGACTTGAATATCCAACTTTGAAGGCGCATAACAAAAAAAAAATACTATCAAGCTGAAATTTTGGGAACACTTATTTTTTACCGTGATTTCTTTATTTTATTAACAAAATTCGCTAATCTTTGACCTTGTCATCATCCCTATTATGAAGTTTCTCTCATTAGTCATTCCTCATATTTATGAATTGTTCTCTATTTGGTGAAAGTGGTGGTGGGCCATACCATGCTTTCAGATGCATTTAAGAAAATTAAGTTCTAAGTTAAAAAAATAATTAAGTACGACACCTACCTTGAGACTGATGGTCTCGCGGGGCACGGGGTACTTCGGCGTGGGCTGCAGGCTGTACACGGGTTCGCTGATGAAGAAGCCTGACATCATGGACAGCAGCACCAGCACGAGCACCGGCAGCAGCTGCAGCAGCCCGGCGTGGCTGTCGCGCGGCTCCGGCTCGCGCGCGCGCCGACGCGTGTACACAGTAGGGCCGCCGCCTTGGAATGCTAATGATATAACATAAAGTAATCGAATACAGTTTTTTATTTTAAAATTATAACTCGTCTGCATAATATGGGTGCGTTCCGAAACTGTATGATATTGATGTCATATAATAATTTTTACAAAAAAAAAACAACTTCAAACAGTTTAATGATTAATGAAGTTGGTTAAAAATATTAAATATAGTACAAGGTATACTTTTAATATATTACAATACTAAGTTAAAGACGCTTTCACCAAGTTAAAGACGTTTTTCAAAACTACTAACAAAGCACCAAACTAAGTAATAGTACAGCGGGCAGGTGTATACCTGTGGCGCCGAAGAACATGTTAAATAGCTCCTCGGCGGTGAGGTCGGACTCGAAGCCGCGCGCGTAGTACTGGTGGTGGTGGTGCTGCGGCGCCGGCTCCTCCCCCCGCACGTCGTACTGCTTGCGCTTCTCCGGGTCCGTCAAGATGGCTGCTGCGTTGCCGATCGCCTGAAGACAAACTCACTGAGCTATCCTTGTAATGCTGGGCAGGGACATACTCCCACACAGGTGCATTTAAGATGATTAAATTAAGGCTAGTACAAAAGAAAATGTTATTGTTTTAATATCTTCATAATAATTATAATAATCAATCCACTCCTCTTATAAACATTGTGAGAGGTAATTTTGTTTACATGTGATTAGAGGTAATTAGGCAATGATATTCTATGTTACGTATTTTAGAAACTCATTGTAATTAGGTAAAAACATAGTTATGATTGACAAAGTTGACACATGAACAACATGATATTGGCCATAAAATAAAAATATCACAAATGTAGGCACCAATCAGTGTTGCCAGATGGCCAACTTGGTTTCTCCCCAAGTGTTCCCCGAAATCCCCCAAATATTCGGGATTTCAAGAAAAATCCCCCCACAAATTATAAAAGAAAATTTTTGTTCATTATGAATGGGAATTTCACAAATGGATACGATGAATGTACACTATTTCTGCAATAGCGTCCAATCTTTATAGAATCAGCATCTTCGCGAGCTCCTTGATCATTTTTATGGTTCCGTAAGTCGTAACCAAAGGGTAAAAACGGGCCCATAGTACTTAGATTTCGCCGTCTGTTCCCAGATTTTTTCCTCCAACAATCCCCCCAAAAAATTGTTCCCCCCAATTTTCCCCCCATCACCTAAAAAAACCTCAAATTTGGGGGTATCCCCCCCAATCTGGCATCACTGGCACCAATAATAATAATATGTATGACTCCTCATAAGTAGTGGGATGAACAAGATTACCATATATTTCCATATAACAAGATTTTAGATTATGTACTTCTGGTTTTATAAACAAATAATAAAAGTTACATAAGATGCTAACCTGCATTTTACATTATTCTAAATCTAAAATTTATGTGATGAGTATACCTTAAATGCTTCAGCTGCCCCGGGAGCATGGTTCTTGTCGGGATGGAGCTGCAAGGCCAACTTCTTGTAAGCTTTCTTAATGTCTGAATCTGTGGCATCCTTAGTAACACCTAAAAAGAATATCTCAGTTTCAAGTTTGTGTAAAAATCTGTTGTTACTACGAGTATCTACTTGTTATTGTACATGTTTGAATAAACTAACAATAACTGTCTTTTTTTTTTATTCTAACAAATGTAATGTTATAACAACAATCAAAATCATTCATAAATGATGAAGTTACAGATTTTAAAAAAATCTATTACTATTAGCTGAGCCAATAAAACAGTGCTTATATTTTGCATTTACTTTTGTTAAGTTACTTATAAATTATTTTAATGAATGTAAATGTAATGCAAGAAATTGGTGAGTTTCATTGTGTCATAATGTTTCTGGCTCCCACTAAACATGCCATGTAATATTATTATTTTTAAAACTCTATTTAATATGATATGTGGTTTAATATCTTTTTATTTTAACTACCATGCAGTTTAACCAATTCGTGGCCACTGCCGCACTCAGCGCGTCATTTAAAAAGATTCAGTGAGGCCGATGTCGTGCTAGGCGCGGCATACAAGGATTGTTAAAAAACACGTTAAAACTAATTTATTATACTGTAATTACAATTCCTTAGTCTAAATGTGCATAAAACATAACCAGTGGCCAATGCCGCACGTGGGGCGTCATCGTTTAGCAGGGCCGATGACGCTTATGGCGCGTCATTGAACAAACTGCTTGGCCTGTGGTAAGAATTCGTGAAAATGAAGGTGGCAACGAATCGGTTAACCCTACAATTAACAATGCTGCTTGCTAAATTGAACCAATAAAAATACATTTTGCATAATATTGCCTTATGATTGGCTGAGTAAAATTGCTTGACTAATGAAATAAGCATACAACTAGGCTTTTCATTATCCACTTTACTATCTTGTCAAGCTGTTAATTATAAGTGTTGTAAATAGTTTAATTGAATTATAATGAGATGTCATAGTTCACACAAATAGCACAGTCAAATTAGGTGTAATTTAAGAGTTGAACAAGTAAAATTAAAACAAAAAATACAACAAGGTCTTATTATTGCGACACTCAATGCCATTTGTTTATTTCCCTGTTGAGTGTTGGCACAAGGTTTAGGACGATACTATACCCAGTATTTCGTAGTAATCCTTGCACTTGGTGTTGACCCTTCGAACGGCATCCAGTTGTTCTGGCGTGTATTCTCTTTGTTGGGGTTGATGTGCGGGAGGTTTCCTTCTTCTGAGATCGTCAGCGTTCGGGCTGTTCGGGGGTGTACGTTTCGGAGCACTTCCCGTAGGACTCGACGATTTCACTTTTGTCAGGAGCTCCTTGGCACGAGCGGTAGGGTACAATCGCTCGGCTTTTAGCAAAAATCTCTCTGCCTTCTCGAGATCTCCACTCGACAGAGCTTTCTGCGCAATCTCGATACATCTTTCCGCATCATCTTTATTCCCCTCGATTGTCATTATGGAGATCTTAACGCTATTTTCAACATGAAATGGTAGATTACAAACAAAACAAGAACAAAAAGTGGTGCAATATCTTAATTAAATTAAGGCGAATTGGCTTAATTTCGACAAATCATTACAAGGCTACAAACTATTACGGACTACAGACATATTTTAAAGGTTTATCTTCTTCTTCTTTTTTATTAATGGCTCCTTTGTGAGTTGCCAGTATCAGGGTGTTTTGGCAAAGACTTTTTTATGCCGGCTCTTGATATAGGCGAACGCGTTGGCCAACGCGTCTGCAGACGCGTTGGCCCAATGTGTAGAACGGGCGTTCGCGCGTTGGCCGTAGGTATTTAGACGTTGGCCGACGCATCTGCGAGCTTGCCGCGCGGGTCGGAAATGTCGGCAAAAGATCAAAGGACATTTGTCGCAAGCTTCGCGCTCCATCCACACATAGGCCGCGCGATCAGTTTGCCCGGAGTTATAATTATTATAATATGTAATAATTTTTGTATGTAATAATTTAATAAATAATAAGTAGGTAATAAAATAATTACTTATATTATTTTGATATTATAAAATATTATGTAAAAGTGAGTTTATTTCTTTGTTTGTTACGTTTTCTCGCCTTTTATTTATTTATTTCCAGAATACTCTTTAAAAACTTTTTCTTGTCCACATTTACAAAGTAATTATAAGCTGTGAATAAATAAACAGCTGCAGCTGTTAGCGACTAAACATCCATTTTGAATCCGTCCGCACATTGGCGCGATCCAAAGCATACTGAACGACCTTCCTATGTGTGGATTACTCACAAACGCCGTTGCAAGCGCACTGCCAACGCGTCTGCAGACGCGTTGGCCAACGCGTTCGCCTATATCAAGAGCCGGCATTATGCTACGACAGACATTATCAATAATAATGACAGGTGAGTGGTGACAGCTTGAAATTTTTCTTTTTCATAATATGGCGCTCGGCTTTTTTACCATGGCCGAGTCGAGTTCGTTTCGTTTTTTAATGCACATTGCGCATGCGCAAAGTTAAAAATTAGTGTCAGTGTGAGTGTCATGTTCTAAAATCTGACAGAAATTGTTTGTATTTTATTGAACATGACACTAAATTTTGAAGTTGACAGTCAGCTGCCAAACTGCGAAAAAATGAAACGAACACGGCTAGTGTCAAGTAAAATATGTCGCGAAAAAATTTTTTTTCCTGAAAAGTTTACAAAATTTAAAGTCGTTTTTCCAGATGATCGTCAAGTTGAAAGTCTAGTAAAAGTCTAAAAAAGTAGTCAGTAAAGTCAACGAGTCAAGTCAGTTGTTTTAGTAAAGTGTAAAAAAAAGTAGACCCTTTACTAAAACTTTCGATGGAGTTTTGGTCAAAATGGCAAGTTTCTTGAAGTTGTATCACTTGCCCACACTGTTTGTGCATGACATCAAATATTTAATGGTTAATGCTGTACCAACGGGCAACATTACACTTTAAAAACTGAACTAACACAATTTTAGGAAAGGAATACAAAAACACAACATCACTCTTTCATATACCCAGCAAAACTCCCTCCAGCTTGAAATTTGAATCTATGGAGGGTAGATGGAGGAGAACTTATATGGGGGATATTTGAAAGAGACCTGCACAAATTTAGCACCCCATCGAAGGATTTTTGAAATCAAAATGACCTTAATCAATAGGTCTACGTTAGGTCTGTATAGGTCCACCATAATTCTCGTTAGGTTCCCTATACAGTTCGACAAGGCTTTAATTGAATGTGTCAATGTCAGTCAATGTGCGCTGCTGGTAAAGGAGAACTGTCAAAAATGACGTTTTTGTATGATAGAAGCGTTAGTTCCTTTTCTCGCCACGTTCATAAACAGTATTGTCGAACTGTATAGTTTATTAATAAATATTTTTTTAATTTACAAAAAACAAATTAACAGAATAATATACCTAGTGCCAAGAAAAAAAGCAACAGATTTATGTTGTTAAAGGCACTATGTTAAAAGTAGTCAAAAAGGTAATTTTTCCTAAAACATAATTAATTCTCTTTTTATTTACCAAAGCTGCGTGACTGATACCTGACGGTGTCACACCTAGAGCTACACAAATTCGCAGGTATTCTAAGTACACGAGGTACTACCAAGAACCTATGGTTTCATCCATTTGAAAGTAAGTTATGTCCAGAGATTTTAGAAGTAAGTTATGTCTTATCCTTTTGGGATCCAGTAGTGCTAGCACGGCGACCAGCGGAAATGCGAAAGTATGGAGAAACTGTGGAAATAGACCTAAGGTGCCGTTCCGATCTTTTTTCGTTCCGAAAAATTTAATTAAAATGCCACTTTATGACAGACTATAGTCACAAACTGTGGAGATAAACTTAAGGTGCCGTTCCGATCTTTTTTAGTTCCGAATAATTCAATTAAAAAGCCACTTTATGACAGACTATAGTTCTAAAAATTCAAATAATATCCTACATTATGACATATACTATAGTGTGTCATAAAGTGGCATTTTAATTGAATTTTTCGGAACGAAAAAAGATCAGAACGGCACCTTAGATTTATTTCCACAGTTTGTCCATACTTTCGCATTTTCGCTGGTCGCCGTGCTAACACTACTGGTCTATATTTATTATAATTTATAGTACGCTACGCTGTACGCCCAGCTAAGAATGGCAATTTTTATAAGCTTCTAATTTAAAAAAGAAGAAAGAGGAATACTATCATTTTGACGTTTTGTTGTTTTCGAACTTTTCGATGTCGTCATTTTTCGTCATATGACGTATGACGCATACAAAAATTCAGAAATCAATTGCCTTTGAAAACCTAATTTTAATTGTGAAATACGGGTGTAACTCGAGATCTATGCAAATTCCTCGTGCCCGAGTATAACACGCGTTTTGTAATAAATTGTAATACATAAATTATTGTGTAAACAATGGCAGCTTCGCCGATTTACAACCCGGTATGTATTTGCCTAATGTACCGCCTATAAAATTATTCGGTTGGAATGTATTTACAAAGACGACATGTCCTTCGAGCACTTCAAGGATATCGCGTTCTTGTACATACTCCGTACCTACCCATTATAATCGTCAAATCAAAGCTCATAGAATACCGTACCTAGTCAATTTGGAAATAGTTTGTCCCCACAAACATTTGTTGTTTTTAAGTGTTAATTGAGCATAAAAGATTGACTAGTATGTGAGCACTGAGCAATATATTTCTTCTTCTTTATGTATTTTATTTTTCGATAATTGCCATAATATTGATTGCATAACAATGTCACTAACTATAAAAGCAATCTTTATCCTTAACAGTGTATCTATCACATAAGAAGTTTTCTTGTTGAAGTAACAAGTGGGCACTGAAAGCCTGTTGAATTAAAATTGGTCTCTGCTCTCGTCCTCCATCAGTCATACTCCACAATCCACATATCTCACAGTTATTAATTGGACTATGGCATATTTGGTGCCTATGAAAGATTATTTAAAATTATTAGTAAGTATAGTCATTAACATTGTATATACTAGCTATTTGACCTTGCTTGGTATTCAATAAAACATGAATAAAATTACGTCTCCTGCAATTCTGTTTTGGACAAAAACTACATATAGCTAACAGTTTCTTCTCAAATAAAATTAAATTAAGAAATTTAAAAAAACCCCGCCAAACAACTTTAAAAAGTAATGAAATAATATATTTTACTGACTTTAAATTTAAATAATTCCTAAGTGTAAAGTGATATTTTAGTCCATAATTGTTGTCACGGTGTGTCGGGGGACCGCCAACAGTGTCTTTTGCATTTTGTATCGCCATGTCACTGATTGTCTCAATTTGGTTCGCTGAAAACTGACCCTTTTAAAAGAAGAAGAAGACCCTTAAACTATAATAATGTTATGTGAATTTAACCATCTACATTAATATTGGCACAAAAGAATATAGACAAATAGACAGAAAGGTAAAAAGAAATATAAGAAAAGACATAAGAGAGCTCAACACACATCTCGTGAAAGTAGCATTAGAAAAGAACTCATCATTAAGAATTTTGAAACAAGGTATCACAAAAGGCAAGTCTTGGATTAACAGTCTGAAAGATGAAGACTGTAAAAAATAATGAACATTGCCACAAAATTTTACAAATCCCTTTACAACGATAACACCTTACCAGAAAATAAAAATCTAACATATGTCTGTGCAGAATCAATTCCAAAGATCACAAAACAAGAAGTCAGTAAAGCATTGCGTGATATGCCATACAATCAAAGCCCTGGAGAAGATGGCATAACCACGGAAACACTTAAAATCGGTTCACCAGTTTTACTACCATTTATAACAACACGATTCTCATGTCCGGTAAGGTTCCAAACAAAATGTGCCATTCTAATATAGTATTATTACATAAAAAAGGAGACAACATTAGCAACTATCGGCCAGTCAGCCTAATCTCCCATTTATACAAAGTATTCATCAAAATCATATTAAACCGCATCAACCTCAAATTTGATAGACATCAGCCAGCAGAGCAAGCCGGTTTCCGACATAACTTTTCTACAACTGACCACCTACATACTCTTAACCAACTACTAGAAAAATTTACAGAATTTAATAAACCCCTTTATTTAGCCTTCGTAGATTTTACTAAAGCTTTCGATAGTATAAAGCATTCGGCCATATTTAAATCTTTACATAACCACGAAATAGATCCTACATACATCAAACTTCTTCAAGTAATTTATAGCAATAGTACAGCTGATATTAAACTCAACACCACCGGCCCTAAGTTCCAAATTTTGAAAGGAGTTAAACAAGGCGACCCAATTTCCCCAAAATTATTTTGCTGTGTCCTTGAGGAAGTTTTCCGAAAGCTGGACGATCTATGAAAAGAGAGGGGCATTGAAGTCAATAACAAAAAACTAACCAATCTTCGCTTTGCCGACGACATTGTCCTTTTTGCTCCTACAGCCACAGACCTTCAAACTATGCTACAAGATCTAAGCACGGCAAGCCTCGAGGTGGGACTTACAATGAACAGGTCCAAAACTCAAATAATGACCAACAGCACGAGACGTAGGGTCGAGGTAGACGAGCACGAAATACACTATGTCGACGAGTACATCTACTTGGGCCAGTTAGTTTCTTTTCATAACAGACAAGGGAAGGAAGTCGATCGACGAATCGAAAACGCCTGGAAGAGCTACTGGTCCATGAAGACGCTGATGAAGGAAGATTTACCAATCTCCCTGAAACGTAGACTCGTCGACATGTGTATTCTGCCCGTCCTAACATACGGTGCGCAAACTTGGTCATTGACCGATTCGCAAAAGTCCCAACTCGGGGTATGCCAAAGGGCGATGGAGCGCAGTATTGGGAGTAAAACTAGTCGACAAAATAAGAAACACCACACTGCGCTCCCAAACAGGTATCAAGGATGTAGGAGCCAAGACAGCAAAACTAAAATGGGATTGGGCTGGCCACGTTAGCCGCATGCATCCGACCGCTGGGCAAAGCTAACAACTGAATGGGTACCGAAGACCGTGGCCGGCCAAGAAAGAGATGGCGCGATGAGCTGGAGGCATACCAGCCAGGCTGGCCAACGGTGGCGCAGGAGCGAGAAAAATGGAAGACCCTGGGGGAGGCCTTTGCCCAGCAGTGGGACAGCATAGGCTAATCTATATATATAAAAGAAAGTCGTGTTTGTTACAACACTTATAACTCGAGAACGGCTGGACCAATTGCCATGGTTTTTGATTTGTTGGATTTGTTTCCGTCGCGAATAGCAGAATACATCTTAAAAACAATGAAAACTCGATATGTGTAATGATTAATGAATACTTTATGATTTCAATAGATGCTGATTTGTTTATTACATGTCAAACATTTGTTGTCCAATCCTGTCAAATAGTGTAACAACTATTTTTTTTTGGAGCTGGCCTGGTTGCTGAGACCTTTAGCCCGGCCGCACATTGTCCGAAATTTCTGATACAAAACATTTGAACGTCGGCCGGACCGCCACACCGCACACTACGTCGGAAGCTGGCTGAACCGGCAAGACTAGACGATAAAGTACGAGACGTCATCTTGCAGGAGTCAAAGGGCGAAGAAGGTCATGACAAATTTACCGGCGAAAATTACCAGCAGAGTCACCGGGAATTTTTATAATTTTGTAATTTAGAAGACAAGACTTATTTTATTACTTATTGATTATGTTTATTTTTATGAAGCATTTTTAAAATAGGTTTTGATGATTATTGCGCACATGTTGCCTCCCCCGGGAGTGTATTTATTTTTTGTAAAATGTCTACAAAGTTCAGGTACTGTTATATTTGTTTGTTTTAGACATTAATTTTCGAAAATTTTTTATTAACCGAAAATAATACCTAAGATTGCCATTATTGGTTCCGCCACCAGAGCCATTGTGCTCCCTGCTTTATGACGAAACACTAGAATCACGACATTTTCCTTCGGTTTTCCTTCCTGGCGCTATAACTCCAGAACGCACGAACCGATTTTTACGGTTTTGCATTCGTTGGAAAGGTCTCGGGCTCCGTGAGGTCTATAGAAAAAAAATCAGAAAAACCTTCAAGAGAAAAGCAGGAAAATAGGGAAAATAATTTTATGGCAAAACAACGTTTGCCGGGACAGCTAGTAAAAAATAAAAAACATTTTCTAAAAAGTTATTCCTATCTAGATCGATTTATCGCCCCCGAAACCCCCTATACATATACTAAATTTCATAATAATCGTTGGACCCGATTCTGAGATATATATATATATATATATATATATATATATATATATATATATATATATATATATATATATACTAGATGTCCCGCGCGGCTTCGCCCGCGTAAATTATAAATTTTACAGAATCCGTAGGTACATTTTCCCATAAAAAATATTTCCCCCGTTTTTCCCACATTTTCCTGAGTTTCTTCTGTCGTATTAGTCTTAGAGTAATAATATAATATAACCTTCTCGATAAATGATGAGTCTTACTCGATAAATGATCTATCTAACACTGAGATAAGTTTTTAAATCGGACCTGTAGTTTCTGAGATTGACGCGTTCAAGCAAACATACTCTTCAGGTTTATAATATTAGGTAGATATAGATTTTTTTTAATTATCGCTTGACAAACTCGAGTCTCGATCTAAAAGACTATGAAATGGTATAATATGGTAGTGATGATGATGATGATGATGATGATGATGAAGAATGTAATTTGCATAGTAGCATATGCTTTCTGTTCTTAAAACAACAACATAAAGAATCAGGAATTCTCTCAGCACCTTCCGAACCACGGTATACCAGGTATATCTCGGTGCAAAATCTTACTTGTTGGTAGCATATGCTTAGAATACTTCTCACGAAACCGAAGTCACCATATGTTTCCCTATAAGTTTTGAGGAGTTCCCTCGATTACTTATGGATCCTTCATCAGATCACCACTTTTCTGAATATAATACCAAATTGGGATGATACCCTATATATCAAAAGAAAAATTTTGAAAATCGGTTAACAAACGGCGGAGTAATCGTTGAATATAAGAAAACGAACATAACACCTCCCCCATTTTGAAAGTCGGTTAAAATTGTAGCCTATGTGTTATTTATTTAATATTTTAATCAGCACATGAATTGAATAACAAAATTTTTTTCAAATTAATCGTAGCACCATCTGTCAGGACAAACTAAAATTGAAATAGAATAATATTGAATGCGATGATAGCGCCGTCCGCCGGATCTAATGTAAAACATTCCAAAATCAACAACTCCTTATAAATAAGAAATTAATTGAAAAAACATTTTCCAGTAGACCAAACTGTAAATCTAAACCATTCTCGAATCTCCACGAACACACACAAAAAATTTCATCAAAATTGGTCCAGTCGTTTAGGAGGAGTTCAGTCACATACACACGCACACAAGAAATATATATATATATATATATATATATATATATATATATATATATATATATATATATATATATATATATATATATATATATATATATATATATATATATATATAATATAATATAATATAATATATATATATATATATATGAATGGGGATGAAAGTTTGTATATAATAATACTTCTTAACGCGAGCGAAGCCGCGGGCAAAAGCTCGTATATATACAGGAATTGCTCTTTTAAAGATATAAGATTAACAGTTTTGCTCAAAACCTTAAAGCATTTAATTAACCAATTTCTCTTTAAGTTGGAGCTATTGACAGAACTAAAGTTTGTATATAAATTCATTAAGTTAATGTCAAAGTTCAAAGCTGAGTCATGAATCATGATATTATACAATCAGCATTTCTTTGTAAAGAGTCACAGTTCTTTGTAAACACGTGTTATCAGACAGTAGGTGTGACCTTGTATATTTGACGATGCTTGGTAACAACTAACAACTTGTATTTACTTAAACATTATTTCAGCTCTATAAAAGGTGGATGTGAAGGTTAAGTAGATATGGAACACTAGATTTTGTTGTAGGCCGTTAAAAAATATTGTGTTTGTGCTGAAATTTAAAAATTGCATGGAAACCATACATTTCATCTCAAAAGCAACTATTCTGTTACCATTTCTGAAAATCAAATCTTCATACCATATTATTATTCAAACCACTTAAGGAATCTATACTTAATATTATAATTGGGAAGAGTTTGTTTGTTTGTTTGTTTGAACGCGCTAATCTCAGGAATTACTGGTCTGATTTGAAAAATTCTTTTAGTGTTAGATAGCCCATTTATCGAGGAAGGCTATAGGCTATATTTTATCATGCTAATACTAATAGGAGCGAAGAAATAGAGGAAAGTGTGGAAAAATACGGGGGAAATTATTTAAAAGGGCTTATTTGTACGCGCTAATCTCAGGAACTACTGGTCCGATTTGAAAAATTCTTTCAGTGTGTGTGATAGCCTATTTATTGAGGAAGGTTCTAGGCTATATTTTATTGCGCTAAGACTAATTGGAGCGAAGAAATAGAGGAAAATGTGGAAAAAACGGGATAAATTATTTGAAATGGCTTATTTGAACGCGTTAATCACAGGAACTACTGGTCCGATTTGAAAAATTATTTCAGTGTTAGATAGCACATTTATCGAAAAAGACTATAAGCGATATTTTATCACGCTAAGACTAATGTGAGTGAAGAAATAGAGAAAAATATGGAAAAAAATTGGAGAAATTATTTGAAAGGGCTTATTTGAACACGCTAATCTCAGGAACTACTGGTCCGATTTGAAAAATTATTTCAGTGTTATATAGCCCATTTATCCAGGAAGGTTATACGTTATATTTTATTACGCTTAGACTAATAGGAGCTAAGAGATAGAGGAAAATGTGGAAAAAAAGGGGGGAAATTATTTGATAGGGCTTATCTCACGAACTACTGGATCAATGTTTCTGATATTTGGCACAGATAAGAAGTAGACCACGTGAAGGATCAAAGGTATGGAGATACTTTGAGTCTCGGGAAAGGACAAGGAATACTAATTTTGTCCCGGAAAATGTACGGTTCCCGCACAATAAACTTTTATGATTATCGCCTAAACTATTGAATCTATTTTGATGAAATTTGGTTTGGCAATACTTTCAGTCTCGGGAACGGACAAAGGATACTTTTATCCCGGAAAACATACGGTTCCCGCACAATAAACTTTTATGATTTTCGCCTAAACTATTTAATCTATTTTGATGAAATTTGGCATGGAGATTGGAGATACTAATTTGAATCTGGGACAAGGAATGTTGTTTGTCCCGGAAAAATGTGCGGTTCCCACACAATATACTTTTCTGATTTGCGCGTAAACGACTCAATCGATGTACGGGAACAACTATTAAATTAAAGTCCACGCGGACGAAGTCGCGGGCAACAGCTAGTCTATACTTATATTATAAAGCGGAAGAGTTTGTTTGTTTGTTTGAACGCGCTAATCTTAGGAACTACTGGTCCGATTTGAAAAATTTTTTCAGTGTTAGAAAGCCCATTTATCGAGGAAGGCTATAGGCTATATTTTATCACGCTAATCTCAGGAACTAGTGGTCCGATTTGAAAAATTATTTCAGTGTTAGATAGCCTATTTATCGAGGAAGGCTATAAGCTATATTTTATCGCGCTAGGACTAATAGGAGCGAAGAAATAGAGGTAAGTGTGGAAAAAACTGGAGAAATTATTTGAAATGACTTATTTGAACGCGCTAATCTCAGGAACTACTGGTCCGATTTGAAAAAATTTTTCAGTGTTAGATAGCCCATTTATCGGGAAATGCTATAGGCTATATTTTATTACGCTAAGACTAATGGGAGCGAATAAATAGAGGAAAATGTGGAAAAAATTAAGGAAATTATTTGAAAGGGCTTACTTGAACGCGCTAATCTCAGGAATATTATAGTATAGATGTGTTCAACTAGAATCAGATGACCTTTTGATTTCCAAAAATCCGCGATCCCTCAATCGCGGATTCTTGGAAATCAATTGTTTACGCGGTCGAATCTGACCGCTTGGGAGTTGAAGCATAGTGGAGACCAATTTTTCTCATAAAAATATGACTTCATAAGTCACTTTTGGTTGAACTATCTGGCCAGAGTTGTTGAAAGGCAACCCTTCCAACAACTTCTTGTGATAGCCTAGTAATAACTTTTATCTGTCTTATTGCAGCCAATACCATGCGTGCAGCCCATCCCCGGGGGCATGTTCCCCGGCAGGATGCTGAGGTTCCAGGGTACCGTGCCTCCTGGTGCTGAGAGGTACTTTTTTATTTTTTTTATTTTATTTTATTACACTCCATATTATACAAATGAGACAATCAATTTCATAATAATTATCTGAGCCCTTATTTGCTTAAAACTGAATTTTATTTTCGGCCATAATAAGTAACATTTCCATGTCCATGTTCTATTCTATATCTTTGCATATTCCAGCAGGTAGTAGCGCCCTTTGCTCTAACCTTTGCGCAGTATTCCCTAGTGATTGCTGATATTTTGAGTTCAGATTCGCGATAAACCTGCAGTGCGGGCCGAACACGGACCCGCGCGACGACATCGCGCTGCACTTGAACTTCCGCTTCGTGGAGATGTGCGTGGTGCGCAACCACCTGTCCACCATGAACTGGGGGCTGGAGGACACCAGCGGCGGCATGCCCCTCGCCCGTGGACAGCCCTTCGAGGCGCTCGTGCTCTGTGAACCCCAGTCTATGAAGGTAAACAGTCTTATAGCAATAAAACAGGACTCACTAACTCATGCAATTGCCATTGTCTGGAAAATGGCTTTTCCATCGTATAAGACGAAGACTTTCAGACTGCTGGAGAAAAAGCTAACGGGAGCAGCTGTCGTTCACCTGTTCACTGCTGACGCAACGTTTCTGCTAGCCAAAAGCCTATTCTATGTACCTTACCTAGTCCTACTTGCCAATAGTCCAGACGTACTTACTAGTAGTCCAGTTCTACTTGCCAATAGCCCAGTTCAATTTGCTAAGAGCCCAGTTGTACTCGCCAATAGCACAATTCAACTGGCCAGTAGTCCAGTAGTTCCTGCGATAGCGTATATGTTCACCGAGTGTTGTGTGTCAGGTGGCGCTGAACGGGGTGCACTTCTGCGAGTTCCCGCACCGGCTGCCGTACCAGCGCGTCTCGCACTTCACCGTCGACGGCGACGTCATGGTCAACTTCGTCGGCATCGAGGGCGCGCAGCCGCCGCCGCAGCAGATGTACATGGTCAGTACCACCACGGTGCGGTCGCGATAGAAGCGGTCTTAGCCTTTAGTAACCCTCTTCCCCAGGGCTGTAAATATTAAATAGTAATGATAGATAGTAGGCATAACACTACAACACACGTGCCGAAATAAAAATACAGTATTCCTCAAATAAATAGAATTTTCACGTTTCCTGTGACTGGATGAAACATATTATAGTGTGCAATTCGAATGTGATATAGCAACTTTAAGATAATAAATAAAATGTATTTCAAAAACAAAAATTAGAATGAACAAATTTTTAGCTAACAGCATCACGTCCATCATTGCTTCCACTACCACATTATTTACATTATACGATTTCATTTTTACTTGATTATATCGCAACCATTATTCCACTTTTTACTAAACTATTAAAATATCTAATATATAATGAACATATTATCAAAGACGAAAAATGTAATAACTATAACGCAACGCCTGTACACATCATATGTGTATCTTTTACTACTAATTACTAAAAAGGGTTATTTTATTATTTTAACAACCTATGTCCCATAAATAGAATTCACTGAGAAAGTAGCAGCCAAGAACCAGCAATTTTTTTTGTGATTTATATGGGCAAGTGCTCATGAATTTGAAAAAAAAGTTACACTTTCAGTACTGCTACTTTGGCAGTGAAGTCCACACTTAAGAGACACATACACACCCTAACATATTATCAATTAGTTCTGTTACACCCTGTATATTTATATACATTAAACATTGTGTTTTCAGTCGGAGCCGCCGACGTACGGGTCGTACGGCGCCCCGCCCCCCGCATACGGCGCGCCCGGCTACGGCGGCCAGCAAGGTGAGCGCACAACTAACGCCCGCACTCGCAGACATTTCATGCTTATAATTTGAAGCGTTTTTTAAGTTGGTAATCAAATTTCTGTGAGGGCGTTTGTATGGTCTGCTTCACACCGAACATGTATTTTTTTTAACTATTTAACAGTGTAAACCGAACTGAGCACTTTTACCGATAATGGTAACAAAAAAAAATTACTATAGTTTGTGCGTTATAATATGATATGGGTGACAGTTCTCATATTCCTTGCTACGCATTTTTTTACAAGAAAACAAAAAAAAATCGAAATGTAATAAATTATATTCCATCCACAAAAACAAATGTTTCCTATAATTATAAATGAATATAAATGAAAAGTTGTTAAATGCTAACTTATCAATATAAAATTATAAATATTAACTGTGAAATACCACTATAAAATTATTGTTACGAAAATATTTGAAAAATGTCAGATGCATGAAACGGAATCTATGCCGATAGAGATTGACACTGTTGAATCGAAATCAAATCGATAAAAAGGGCGGCCATCTAAAATCGTCGGCGCCACTATGAAACGTCAGTACGAAATCGATAATTTCGATTGCAATTCCTTTAGGAAGTGATTCGATATTTTTAAATTATCGAATATTTTTTTTTGGTAACTTCCCTACTATTGTCCATTATAATGTGTCACGCATATCATCTTAAAACGCACAAACTATAGATCTCTACTGCTAGGGTTACATTAACTGTTAAATCGTTATAATAATACAATAAATAGTGCAAAGCAGACAGTTTAATGTAGATACTGAATAGCCTGAGCTCCGTTCGTCGTGTGAGCTGATTGCTTTATAGAACTAAACATTAACTTTTGGGTTTGCCGTCTGTGATACTAACTTTTTTTTTGGTCAGGGAATTTATTATTATTATTGAAACAGTCTAAATTCGAGGGCACGTTTTTATATAATGAAAGTTTGCATTTTGAATATGTCGTGTATGATATTTCAACAGGGTGAGGAAAGTTAATTAATATGAAGATTTCTCGCTCCTATTTAAATGCATTTAAACCAAGTAAATGGTCCGATTCTGAGAAATCGAAAGTGCATGACGCATGCTATTTCGTAGGAAGGTTTTGGACGCATGCGACTTCGTTTAGGAAGGATATTTTAAATTATTTCTGTGAATACGATTATTATTATTAATTTAAGATGTAAAAGGTTTAGTCACATGCGCGGGCATGACGCGGGCGGTGTGACGTCAGCTCACGACCGCTATTGTAATATTGTCACTTCCGATACTAAACCCATCCGTTGTTGGAGGTGCGCGCAATTCAATTTATACTTTAGTTGAAGGACAATAGAACATAACATGTTAATACGATTATGATAATTGATAACATCCAATACATAGGGCATGTTTTTCCTTTTCGAGAAGTTTAATGCAGTTCATGGCATATACAAGGTGTAACAAAACTAAGTGATAATACTTTAGGGTGTGTATGTGTCCCTTGTTGACTGTGAAAGTAGCAGCACTGAAAGAGCAAACTTTATAAAACTTGTATGGAAAATTCATGACACTAGGGCGCTTGCCTACGAATAATAAAATCTAAGGAAAAGTAAATCCGTCAAAAAACATGCTCCACAATACTTGTCAAAAAAGTGTACCTTAGGTACACATTTCAATACATTTGCAATATTTAGGTGACCTTGAGCGGTACTAGGCTGACGTTACATGACAGATCAAAAGGAACCAAGGGACCATGCGGGATTTTGTATGGACCCCGTCTCCACCCTTCAACAGTGATGGGATGCGTCTCAATTTGTTCACTGAGACCCAGAAAAGTCTTAAGTACCTGTGTCAGTTTCAAAATCAATTGGGTTTATTTCTTTTCTCCAAAACAAAGGTGTTTATTTTTGAACAAAAAAACACTTTTTTTCTACAAACAAAAAGCTTAACAGGGTTCCATAGTCCTCAAGGAACCCTTATAGTTTCGGTCTGTCCGTCCGTCTGTGTGTCTGTCTGTCTGTCTGTCCGCGGTTTTTCTCAGAGACTATAAGGCCTACAAAGCTGTAATTCAGCATGTATGCATATTATCTGTGATGCCGACAAAATTGTATATAAAATCTTTATTTTTTTTTATGGTACCTGATACCTCCCCATACACATTAAGCGGGGGTGATTTTTTTTCCGCGTCCATCCTATCGTGTGGGGTGTCGTTGGGTACGTTTTTAAAAAATATTATTCAGAGTATTCAAAGGTCATTTTTCGATTTAGGGATCCACTTGTGAAATATGAAGTTTTAAAGTGGAAAAAATCGTTAGAGTTCCCCCTTCCACTAGCTCAAATTGTTTTAGCTCAGGTTTCAGACTCAGGTTTAGCTGTTTAGCTTAGGTTGCTTCTGGAAGTCTGAAAAATTCGCGGGAGTAGGAGATATTATGCTGACTTTAAAGGAAAACTATCACGGCTAAAAAAACTTCATAAGTAAGTAATTGAGTAATAGTCGATCAACTAAAAAAATGTATTCGAAGAAGTATAAATAAACTTTTCGTTCAAATTCTTTTAAACATAACTGAGATGGTATTGTTAATAGTGTAAAACACGTTATAAAATATGTACATTCATTGACCATACAAAAATTATCAAAACCTAGCGGTGCCACAGAGTGCAGACCCCTATATTGCGATTTGCGCGTGACCCGAAACGCACTGTGCCGTTTTTTAATTTCATGTAAAAACGAATGACGATTTAATTGAAGACAATATAATATTAATATGATCTCCATATTTTAACACTATTTATTTGCACACTAAGGAAATGTGTATGTAAAAGATAAAAAATAAAATAAAAACAATATATCTAAAACCTAAGGCGGTGGCGGCGTCGTATCGTGGCACGGCGCGGCATTGCGTCGTTACCGTGAAACGATACGACGCCGCCACCGTGACACGATATGTTTGACATTATTATGACTCCACAAGACTTATTGGTTTTGTTTTAGTATTTTAACATAAAACACAGTTTTTTACATTTTATATTTTCTCATTTTAGCAAAGAATGGTAAAGTTACTTGAATGTACAGTATGTCAAGAAGCCATGAGCTTCTTGGTGAAAATACCCTATTGGAGGTCAAAAATATTATTTTTAGTACTTCGTATATATCGTATTTTTGGTCACATCATAAAAAGCTAAAAGAGTATAAAAATATGCTATACTTAGAAATAAATTTATTTAAAATTTGCATAAAAATAACATTTTTTATAAATTTTTCATAGAACTACAATTCGTAACCTTTAGTTTGAAATTTGCTTTGTGTTGGTAAAACAAAAAATAACATAAACTTATCATAAATATTTTGTTTCAATTCGAACTACCAGTAAACCCTGGCCGTGTTAGGCCAACCCGGGCAACAATACTACAAAAATCTACGCTGATATATTTTGTAGTAACGTTAATGCATTTCAATAAACAAAGTTTCACAAGGCAAAAAACTTGAAATACGCTTGAATGTCAAAACAGGCAAGGCGAAAGATTTTATTTGTACACGTTTTAGTATTAATAATATATTTGCAAATATATTCAGACTATGTTTACATAAAATAATATCAAAATGTGAAATTTTAGACTATTTACATAAATAGTGTTTATCCCAGTTTTTGTACTGATTCATTTACAAGGCCATTTCAGTCGATTTCAGTTTCATATATAATATACAAAGCACAAATAATAATTAATAAAACATTTAAAAGAAAATAAGACAATAAAGAAGACCGAAAAGCAAGAGAGAAAAGAAGCAAGAAAAACCTATTTTCTTTTGAAATTGCATTCAAGCGGTCAATTGACCGCTGCGGTCTTTCTAGGTTATTTAAAACTTTTAATTATTGAGCTATCATTAGAAACATTTTATCACAATTTAAACAATCAAAAATTATTAAATGTCACGAAAGGAAAACAAACGAATTTCATGCAACGGTAACAAAAATATCTCAAATTAAAAACGAAAATGCGGTCACTTGACCGCTTCGGTCTTTCTAGTGTTAAGGTCCATATTGCATGGAATAACATACTAACAAACTAATTTAAATAGTTATTACATATAATATAAGAGTGGGTGAGACTAACATTTTTGCATGAATGGGTGATATTTGCATAACACACAAAATAGTTAAAAATTGTAACATTATTTACTTCAAAGCATCTGACGGGAATAAACCGGGTATCATTTGATTCTTTAGATAGTTGTTATGAACTCCCCTAATAATCTTGTTCCTACTAAAATATTATTTTGGCTCTTATATAAAATGTATCATGCAATAGTCAATACACATGTCAACTGTAAATATTGTATTTATAATATTTTCTTCTATATTTACTTTCTTTGATGGTAATAAAGTAAGCTTTTTAAAAACTTTTATAACCTACTATGCTGAACATTTTAATCGCGTCTTTATATATATTTTTTCCAAAATTGTATTAAATAGATATAGTGCTATATATAAAGCTTTCGTGCTGGTGATAGTGTTGATATATTTGCAAGATAAGGTAAGTTGTATATACCTTATATTATACTCAATACTGTATACTCACTGAACGTTCTTTTATACTATACACTGTGACGTTATTTTATTATTCTGCAATCTCTGAAAACTGAATATAAAAAGTGGTACACTTCCTAGGCACATCTTTGGTTATCATTTTTCTATAAAATATCGTTTGTATTTATGATTTATAAAACACCTTTTAGATATTATGGGCTAGGGAAAATTGGCATCATGAAATTATGCTTTGTCAGAACTGGCTTTGTTGTCGCTGTGCTTTGGTTTAACTAACAGTATTAATATTTTGCTTGCCGCCGCTATGTAAAGTGAGTTCAGTTGTTCTTTTTTTTTGTGTTGATCGAATCCATTTTGTTGCAGGCTTTTATTGACGCGGTAGCGGTGCTACCTGACGTAGTTGTTGAAGTACGTATTGCGCACTATATCGTATTATAACTTAAAGTAAAATAGTGTAAGGTTAGAGATTTAATATTTAAAATTAAGATTCAGTCTCCAATCTCCATCCTTGGATTATTACGAAATAAAATATTTGCACAGTGGAGAAGATAATATACCCTTCCCTACAATTAAAACAATTAAGACGGCATAATATAACTACCCAAGGTCCGCTGTGATTAACATGACTGACATATTGAAAAAGTTATAATAATGACAGATCATTAAATTACTTTTTAGTGTTTCAGACAAAGAAAAGGGAACCTTGCAATTTGCAAAGTTATTCAATTTAATATTTATTATTATCAAATCGCTGTATTCAGACCGTAGCGGTCATTAACCCCCTGTCAAAATACTTGTTATATATTTTCATCGTTTTATATACAAAATGTGATTGACAATAAAGTGACAAATGTTTTTAGTCTAAGGGCGATATCGTATTTTGCATACTCGATGTGAACTCATTATGAATTATATCACTTTAGGGCGTTCGCTGCGTTGAGCGTGTGCCCGGCGCGGCTGCCCGTCGCGGGCGCCCGCCATAGTAATCGTGCGACGGCTGACCGGCTCAACGCAGCGCTGCTCTATGGCAGGGGCCACCAGTTAGATTTTAAGAAAATAAATGACCTTCGCGGTCCGCACATTACGGAAATTACAAAGATTTTTCTTTTCATCATCATTTACAATTATATCAAAGAGAAAAGTGACAATTTTTGTAGCTAATTGTTATCTCTCTGATGTTTGGAGTGAAATTGGTGCAAGCTATTGAATCCTGGAGATGTTGATCAGTAGGTCGAGACCGAATTTTATTTCAACGAAGTTCTTCTTCGTAAACGCTTGGTTGGCGCGCACACCATGGGTCCGCCATTTGGTGACCCCTACTCTATGGGATGACATGAAACAAGCATGCCTCGCGGGTGGCCGCGCCGGGCGCACGCTTAGCGCAGCGAACGCCCTTAAAGTCATAAATAGTTGCAGTATATCATACTAAGAGTTACCTAGAGGTTTTCTGTTGAATATATAATAGTTTATTATGTCCAAAAGTTCAATTTTTTTCTCTTAAGGTAATTTTTGTGAGCGAACATTTTCTCACAGCTCCTAGTCTAGAAAGGTCAATAACCACCTTACAATGTTTTGACTTCAATTGTTATAGTAAGCTATGTAAAATATAAACAAAACCGCACACTTTAACAAGGAAAAGCAGCAACCCTGTAAAAGTGATCGCTGTGTAAATATTTTTATTAGTAAGAGATAGTACACTAGACACACACTACAATCTACATATCACAGCTCTCTTTTGAAATTAGTGAATCTATATCTAATAGGATATATCATATATTATGATATATGATGAATGATGAAAATGTTTTATTCCTATTACCCCGGTATTGCTAGAGTCAATTTATTTTCTCACTTTTTGCCATCAGATTCTGGTAGACCTGTACATTAATAATTTGTTCTCACTTCATATTATACGTTTTTTGTGCCATGTTTTTAACTACGGACATTTTTTTCAGGTGCCTTGTAACGGTGACAAGAAATCGAAGACCATCCTTCACTATCCACAAGCTATTTATTTTGTTCACCGACAGATGGCGCCGAACCTTTCGCACTAGCATTTACTTTGTATTATGTATTTTTATTATTTTATATCTTGGAGGTTTTACAATCTAAAATGTTTCCTAGGGCTACTAACAATTTTTAGGTTTTTTTATTACTGTGTGTTTGTTAGGAATCACACGAAAATATTTTACTACTAATGTTGTTTGTGTACTGTAATTGAATAGTAATAATTATTGAGTATGTAAGTTTATGATTTTATCATGGCCAGTACAAACACTATTGATGTGAAGCCTTATGAATATTCTAAACGCTTTCCTATCGGTTTATAATCATGCCTGAATATATTTCTAATAATATACCGCGTTGTTGAGTCCTGGAGCTAGTTTTATATTTTTTTACGAATTTATGTCCAGTTTCGTTCGTAGTAATTACCAAATTAAACTTGTTAAAATGTTATGCTCCTCGTTAGGAATGTTAAAATTGTTGTGTCTGTCAAATATAATTTGAAGTATTCTGTTTTAAAGTGTATAAGAACTGATTAATTTAAGTACTATCTTCGAGTTATGTAAACTTTCCTCTTATGTTTGGCACATTTTTAACAATATATTTGTACAATAGTAACACGAGCCAAAGCTATTCTGTATCACAGTATTGCCGCACGCCGCTAGATGTGGCCGTCATATTTTGGTATGACAACACATATTATTATTTTCTATAAAAAATTTCGTAAGATATTTTTTTAATTTTCAAGTACTTTAGTCCGCAGACTGAATTTTACATTTAAATAGCTTATAAAAAGGTTGTGCAATATGAAAGTTTCACAATATTATGTAACATTGAGATTTTTATAAATTAATTTTTTTTATAAGTCAATTCGGCAATTTTAATGGAAATTAACAACTTTTTAAATTAGAAAATATTTTTGTAATTCAGTCTGTGTGACAAGGAAGCCGTCACGACTCACGAGAGAAGGCTTATGCTAAGTACTGACATACGGTTTTGCTCGATAGTTTTACTCCAAATCGAGCAATAACCACCGTGTGGACCGCAAAACTGACAGCTCGAAGGCTCGCTTCGAGCCGGCTCCGATAGAATGAAATATGTCAAATATGTCATTTCCTTCGGTTCGGAGTAAAACTATCGAGCAAAACCGTATGTGAGTACTTAGTATTACAGTAAAATAATAAAATATATATTTTTGTATGATTATTCGAGCGCCACCTAGCGGCCGCGGCGGCCGTTGCGCGTTGTTGTTCCCTCTATGTAAATCGTTAATAAAATCACCCTCATATGAAATTGGATTTTATTTCCAAACTACCCCCTTTCAGGAAGAGCATTATATTGTAAGTTTAATAGTTACAAATAAACAAAACAAAATATACATAACTAGATGTCGCCCGCAACTCTGTCGCGCCAAAACTCGTTTATCGCGCGGAAACCGTACATTTTTCCGGGACAAAAAGTATCTTATGTCCTTTCCCGAGACTCAAAGTATCTCCATGCCAAATTTCAGCAATATCGGTTCAGCGGTTTGGGCGTGAAGAGGTAACAGACAGACAGACACACTTTCGTATTTATAATATTAGTATGGAAGTATGGATATTTGAATATGTGATACCCAAAAATACTCAGTTAATTATATTGCTTAAGTCTTAAGTATCTGTTTATCCTTTTGAGTTGAGTTTTATCTCGTATGATGTCGAATAAAACGTAGGTTATAGGTAGGAGCTACTGATATCCCGTTTCGACAACATCAATATGTATGATGAATGCTGCACAACCTTGATACCGGATACGCAACAAAAGTATCCCAAGTAGCGTAATGACTTATACACTGTAGAGTATAGCACATATAATAATATAATACTGGAAGTACCTAATCATCAGCTACTTTCAGTGGGTATATTGAGTATTCTGTTGTTGGGTATGTTCTAAGGTGACTATAATTAATAGTATCTAGTATCGTAGGCTCAGATAATTGTATATTAAAACTCTACACAGTATAGTACTTAATAGCTAGTACAATATATTGCGCGCGGGTACGCTCTACTGTTCCTTGAGACATACTGACTTTAAACTCTAAAGAAGTATTGTATGAGTGTGAACTGTGTACACTATACTTGCTATTGAATCTTATTCGACTACAGTTAAAAAGAGGTCACCTTTCAATATAAAAAATAGCATTTTGAAAGTCGCAATATCCACAACATTTCTACAGCACGCTTAGCGAAAAGCAGCTATACTGACAGATTTAACAGAGTGAAAAACAACCAGCCCCTTAGTCCTTACTCATAACGATATACACGCAGCGTATATCCAGATAAACACAAGGCAGTCCTGTCTTCTGTTTTAATATTTAAAGTCTTATGACCGATAAAGACAACGGATTGGATACACAACATTTATTTTGTTTACCGACAGATGGCGCCAAATCTTTTGTACCAGCATTAGGTTTATGCATTTTTTGATTTCGCTGCGTAAATATTACTTTTAGTCTTTAGATATAAGTAAAAGGGCAAATATTTAAATTAATCTACCGATTGTTAAGTATAATTTATCTCATTAGTATAATGTAACAGATTGTACTGTAGGTTCCTGGTGCAAAATCATGTTAAATACTCATGAAACACAACTACTTGAACTATCTCCACTATACCTCTATACACATAATACGAAATTATGTATAATGAAAATCGTGCAAGTAGATAGTGTTCATCTCATTAGGCTGGTAACTATTATTTACGTATATTATATTTTAATATTCAAATATAAAAATTATGTAAGAGCTGAGATAAACTTTAAAATTATCAGTATTAAAATACGTTATTTTGTTCCAGGTTTCACCTCGGGTCAGGTAAGGATTTACAGGTTTTTGATCATTTATTACTAGATGACGATGACGGCCGCAACTGTTGCGCCAAATTCATTTATCGCGTGGGCGGTGGGAACCGTACATTTCTTCGGGATAAAAAGTATCGTATGTCCTTTCCTGGGACTTAAAGTATCTGTATACCGAATTTCAGCAAAATCGGTTTAGCGGTTTGAGCGTGAAGAGGTAACAGACAGACAGACAGACAGACACTTTCGCATATATAATTAACTAGATGACGCCCGCAACTCCGTTGCGCCAAATACATGTCGCCCGCAACTCCGTTGCGCCAAAACTCGTTTATCGCGCGGGAACCGTACATTTCTTCGGGATAAAAAGTATCCAATGTCCATTCCCTGGACTCAAAGTATCCCCATACCAAATTTCAGCAAAATCGGTTCAGCGAATTAGGCGTGAAGAGGTAACAGACAGACAGACAGACACACTTTCGCATTTATAATATTAGTATGGATATTAGTATGGAAGTATAAATTGTATATGTTTGCGTATAGGTGGCCGTGCGTACATGTGCGTACGTGCGTTATGCGTGTGTAGTGTGTACGTACCGTGCGTGAATACGTGTGTTTTTACTTGGAATATTTTTGATTTCATTGATAGCTTATTTAATAATATTTATAATAGTATTAATATAATTGGCAGGCTTACACGACGAGTTACGCGCCGTCGGCGATGCCGGAGCGGCGCGGGCTGGGCACGGGCGCGGCGGTGGGGCTCGGCGTGGGCGCGCTGGCGGCGGGCGGGCTCGCCGGCTACGCGCTCGGCGGCGGCTTCAGCAGCGACAGCCCCACTGAGGAGGTAACGACCATAGTAATTAGTACTGACTACATTCTAGCTGTTACACAAACTTGCAGCCATCATCTAGGTTCTAGATGTTAGCCCCAAATTCGCTACGTCGAATTTCGTTCATCTTCTTTTTTTCACTTGAGAATATTGTGTTTTTCCGCGATTCCTGTGTCCTTTCCCGGGACTACAAGTAGCACCATACCAAATTACATGAAAATTGGTTCAGGGGTTTAAGTGTGACGAAGTAGCAGACAGACAAACAGACAGACATTTGTATTATATGGATAATGCTGAATATGATAATATTATTATGTCGTGTATGAATCAACAAATTCGGCCAAAACGCTACGCCGCTAAGTGCGTCCTGATCGGTGTTATATCATATCGCATCACGCATCACGTGACTCCAGACTCCAATGACCATAAACGATGTGGTTGCAGGTGCAGGTGGCGAGCTTCTCGGAGAGCGCAGACTTCGGCGGCGACGACTGGATGGACTGAAGCGGCCTCACGTCATAACACTCCGTGCCAGGAGGATTTACAAAACTACAGTCGACACGTGCTTTTGCGGGCTCTGGAAATTATATTACTAAATAAGCTGTCAGCCACCGCAGGGGTTGTAAACATTTATCACTTAAATGTAAAGTGGTCCGTGACATTCCCGGGGTTGTATTTACAACTCTTGTAAACATTTACAATTCTTATAAACAGAACATTTCAATCATTCGTTAGAATTGCAAATGTTTACAAAATACAAAATACTTAATCCTCTAAAGAACACCAATAATTGGGTCAAAGAAGACCTCATTCAATTAAATTATCACTTCGGAAAAGTAAAGAGTGATTTTATCCTCCTGGTACGTGATATAGTTACATATTATTGTTTAAGCTAACTCTTAATATTATATTATCACCGTGATTTGATCTACCACTCGAAACATAGAAGCTATATCTGAGATTATATACCTAAACCTAGGTTGGAAAAGAGCAAAAAGTCGTAACAAATTAGAATTTATAATCCAAAGTTGGTCTTATCGCACTGGCGAGTTGCGAGCGAGCGGAGAGCGGGGCCACCGCGACTGCATGTTCGCAACGCGTGCGTAATGAACAGTTCCAGACCGCCAGTTCGTCGCGAGTTTGCGTTGCACTATACCAGTGTTTCCCAACCTTTTTCAGCCAGGAAGTAAAGCACAGTTTTTACGGACACCCTTAATAAAATAAACAGCAAAAAAAATCGGATTACGTATGGTCCAGAGATGACACCGCAGACCCCCAAACATATACTCGCGGACTCCCAGGAGTCCGCGGACCACAGGTTAAGAAACACTTCACTATACGATACCGCTGGATTTATATTCTAAAGCGCAAATGCGCTTTTTGCCGCTGCACCATGAGATCAACTGCATTTTTATGTAACGATTTATTAAATTGCGGTGCGATCGCCCTGTGTTTTACATACAATTGCTTGTGACCTCGCGGTGCAGCCGCCAAACCACGCATAATATAATTCGAGCCTACTACTGAATGTGTAAAATGCGAATAGCACGTAAACTTGCTGCGAACACGCGTCGTGTTCGTGACGCACACGCAGCGAGCTGCCATTCGCTCGCAACTTGCCTGTGTAAAGGCCCTAGTTAGTAGTTATTGAATTTGCAAGCCCGAAGTTCGTTTGGCACCGTGCACCGGTGTGTAGTGTGGTGTGAGACCCCCTTACAACGTTTTGTCCTTGTCCGATACGTTAGCATGGGCGTAGCTACCGCCACGCATAAGCACGAATGAAAAAAAAATCAAATATTTTTTTTATTTACAAATTACTAAATTTAAAAAATACAGCTCCATCGTTTTCCATGAATAGCGTGAGTTTAAAATTGGCAACACCCTATGCACTTCTTTTGTGAGAAACCCATACTATTTCTACTAGGGGCCTCCAAACAAATTTTTAAGTCCCGCTAAGGCGCTCCGCTTCTGTATGTTAGATCAGTCGCTTGACAGACAAGGACAAAACATTGCATAACTTTAAACTCTGTAATACACAGTGTGTATCATTTGATTAGTAAAAGGGCTGTACTCTTGTTTGTTTTATATTGTTCTGTGAGATATTCTAGTTTAATTATTTGGTTATTTCAATCTATGACGTAAAATGATTTACTAAAAGTACGTATCAAATATTCGAAACTCTTAAAAACTTTGTATGCTTATGGTGAATATTATTTGATGTCTTTATAGTTTATTAGGTAAGGCTCCTTAAAGAGAATCTTCACAGACCGCAGTTTTATACTAATCACTTCTTATCATGTGTAGTTTAGTTCTTATTTTGTCCTTTATCAAGAGAAAGTGCTAGTATAATGTTTTTTTGAACGTCTCGAGCGAGTCACCTAGATAGTAAAATTGTTAGATTTTTTATTATGTAATGGCCTTATATAGCTTACATGTTACATGATTAGGAAGAGTTTATAAGCGCACCTGCTATTTATAAACAGTTGTAATATGTAAGAGACTGTAATAGATGTTTGATCGTGAGATGAGTGTCGATTTATATGAGTCCGCGCGAACGAGCGGCTCGGCCGCTCACCGCGAGAGCCGAGATCACAAGCAACGATATTTTATTTAATTACTGGTGCTGTCGTGCCACTATTCACATAAAATAGCTTGTGATCTTGCGTTGTAGCGGGTTTGGCTACAAAGCAATTTTATGGAATATGAACTAGAGCACATACACTTGAGTATCCAGAAACCTTTACACCGAGTCTGATATCTAAATTAGACATTGAAAATTCGACTTCGATACAGTTTCAATTCCGCCTTGTGTTACCTACTTGTTACCATACAGTAAATATACATGTAAGTATTTCTGGTCTCTGACTACAGTCTACACTCTACAGAATGCTATTCTCGTGGGCTGTCCTATCACCGACAAACGCATACTGGCTAATGCTGGAAAATGGATAAACAGTAATCATTATCGCAACTTTTTTGACGCATAAGAGAATTTGCTGTTTAATGGGATCCTGGAGCCGGGCGGCCGGGGCGGAATCGTAGTACTGAAAATAAAAACAACGTGAAATTAGTTGCCTAAATGTTTAACCTTAGATACAAGATGTCGCTAAGTGATATTAATACTTTAGCGTGTGTACTGTGTATGTGTCCCTTAATTTGAGTTCACTGTCCAGGTAGCAGCGCTGAAGGAGCAATTTTTTTTTGTGATTTGTATAATGTATGGGCAAGAAACTTAGCGTCATGCATTTTTATACAAAAGAAAATAAAAATATATTACTCTTTCAGCGCTGCTACTTTCACAGCGAACTCTATATAGGGGACCCATACACACCCTAAAGTATTAATATCACTTAGTTTTGTGACATCTTGAGTCTAAGGTTCATTTTGGCAACTAATTTCACGTTGCCTTTGCATTCAGTACTACGATTCCGCCCCGGATTCAGGATCCCATTAAACAGCAAATTAGTATTCTCATGCGGCTAAAAAAGTATTTAAAATAAACGTGTATCTAGAATCATCATTTTACAATGTATCTTGCTTATGATCAAGCGTCTATTACAGTAATATTATAATATTCATTATTTTATTAATATTGATTAAGAAATATTGTTACATAAATATATTTATAATGATTATTATTAATCATAATATTGTGTCTAAGAAATATTTTTTTATTTAAAATATAAGTGGATCAGAATGACTGGCTTTTCTTATTAATAACCATACGGCATACGGCATACCCATTAGTCATTAGTTATTACTCATTAGTTAAGCTCATAGTAGAAGAAATGAGATGAGGAGGACGCAAGGAAGATACGATACTGAACACTTGTTAAGCTCTTTTTGTAATAATTTAATTCAACATCTTTGCACAGAGCCTACAAACAATAATTGAACGTTGAACGCAACATAAAAAAATAATAATTTTAAATCGCTTTCTTCCCCTATTACTGCCGATCCACACTCGCGCGCGACAGCGCGCCGCGAACCGCGGCGCGGATCGCGGCGCGCATCGCGGCCGCGCGGATCGCGCATTCTGCCAAATTTACTGATCCACACTCGCAAAGTTCGCGACATATTCGCAATGTTGTCACTTTTTAATTTCTTCACTTTCTTGAAGCACTATAGTTTGCGCTCTTGAGCCGTATTTATCTTACTTTATATTATAAACTAGATGTCCCGCGCGGCTTCGCTCGCGTAAATTATTAGGAATTGTACGGAAATCGTACATTTTTTCGCAACAAAATAGCTTATCTCTCTTCACGTAGTCTATTCTATATCTGTGCCAAATAACATACAAAATTGCTTTAGTAGTTCGTGAGATAAACCCTTCCTAATAATTTTCCGTTTTAACCACATTTCCTCTGTTTCTTCGGTCCTATTAGTTTGCGTGATAAAATAGCCTATAGCCTTCTTTGATAAATGAGCTATGTAACACTAAAATATTTTTTTATCTGACCAATAGTTCCTGTGATTAACGTGTTCAATCAAACAAATAAATAATTTTTAAATCGCTTGACAAAATCGAATCTTGATCTAAATGACTATGAAAAGTACCAATGGGTCATAATAGGCTCATAATCATGGGATGCATATAACTTTATAAGGTACTAGCTTTTGCCCGCGACTTCGTCCGCGTGGACTTCAGTTTATAGCGCGCGATGTCAACAAAATTGGTGTCAAAAGCTTTTATAAAAAAAACCCTGGTATCCCTTAAACCAGGGTTTTTTTTTATAAAAGCTTTTGACGTGGGAGAGCCATGCTTCGGCACGAATGGGCCGGCTCGACCGGAGAAATACCACGTCCTCACAGAAAACCGGCGTGATACAGCGCTTGCGCTGTGTTTCGCCGAGTGAGTGAGTTTACCGGAGGCCCAATCCCCTACCCTATTCCCTTCCCTATCCTCCCTTATTCCGTTCCCTTTCCATCCCTACCTTCCCCTATTACCCTATTCCCTCTTAAAAGGCTGGCAACGCACCTGCAGCTCTTCTGATGCTGCGAGTGTCCATGGGCGACGGAAGTTGCTTTCCATCAGGTGACCCGTTTGCTCGTTTGCCCCCTTATTTCATAAAAAAAAAAAAAAATCAAAACAGCTGTGCAGTGTGCACATAATATTTCATTTTTTTTAAATTAAACTTTATATATTATGCCAAATTTTAAAGCTTATTAAGCCCCCCAATTACACAACTTTACCCATAAACTATTTATCATTGATAGGTTTTAGGTAAGGTTACGTCACAATCGAAAAAAAATCGAATCTTAAATGTACAATGATACCACCTCTTATAGACAGATGTTGGGCAAGCGTTAGCGCGATGTAAGAGACGCACGGCGCCATCTAGTATGAATTTTTGGAACTAACTTAATTTGAACAAATTTTCGTATTTTTACCCCCTTACAATCCTTTTTTCCAGTAAAAAATTAGCCTATGTCCTTTCTCAGGCTTTAGACTATCTGTATACAAAATTTCATTACAATCGGATCGGTAGTTTTGGCGTGAAAGCGAGACAGACAGACAGACAGACAGAGATACTTTCGCATTTATAATATTAGTATAGATAATATGGTAGTGATGACGAATATAATTTGCATAGTAGCATATGCTTTCCGTTCTTAAAGCAATGCAAAGGAGTTCTCTCAGCACCTTCCCAATCTAATCATGGTATATATTGGTGCAAAATCTTACTTGTTGATTGCATGTGCTTAGACTACTTCCCATGAAACCGAAGTCACCACATGTTTCCATATAAATTTTAAGGAGTTCCCTCGATTAGTCATGGCTCCCAGCATCAGATCACCACTTTAATGAGTATAGTACCAAATTGGGATGACACTCTGTACGCCAAAAGAAAAATTTTAAAAATCGGTTCACAAACGGCGGAGTAATCGTTGAATATAGAAAACGAACATAACACCTCCCCCATTTTGAAAGTCAGTTAAAATTGTAGCCTATGTGTTATTCTGATGTATAAGCTATATTATTGTAAAGTTTCATTAAGATACATTTAGTAGTTTTTGCGTGAAAGAGTAACAAACATCCATACATCCATACATCCAAACCAACTTTCGCCTTTATAATATTATAAAGTAAATAAGTAAAAAAGTAAAGTATAAAATAATAAAGTAGGACTAATTATATTCTGTTCACTAAACAATGCTGGCATGTCTTGTATGGCAAAAGCCCTTATTAAAATAAAGTTTTAAAAAAATCTCTTTGTCGCGGGACAGAAAACCGACAACAATCGGGGAAGGGGTCGCGAAGTGCGAAACATATGCGAATCGGATCTCTCACTCATGCTTCGCAGGAATTTCGCGGCGTCGCGCACGGTTCGCGCGCGAGTGGGGATGCGGTCGGGGAACCAGCCGCGAAGTGCGAAAAATATGCGAACCGGATCCACACTCACATTTCGCGGAAATTTCGCGGCGTCGCGCGCGGTTCGCGCGCGAGTGGGGATGGGGCCTTAGAGCTGGCGCTCGACCGACGAAAATTCAAATAAAATGTCACTTTATGACAAAGGCTTTCATTTTCTACCGGCATTTATTGATCTAGCAACCCATGCCGCCGATGCTTTTCAGTGGCGTAGAGCAAAAAGTCGGAGTAGAGTGGCGCGGCAAAAAGTCGTAGTGCGCGCCAGCTCTAACCGCCGTACTCAGAGACATTAATTACGATTAACCTTCAATTTAATGGTGAGTTTGACAGATAATGTATGGGGCTAATGCACTGACCTCCATTAAACAAGTACGCTGGACTGATGATACCCTTTGAAATGACAGCTATTTTTTGTGCCTATTTAAAGCGGAATCAGCTCCCCCATTATTAGGGGTAGGAACTAAATTTGACGTAAAAATGACGTTTGAAAGTCGCCATCATGTCGCCATATGGCGCTGATAGCAGTAGTGGGAGTATTTGGAACTAATACTAGTGATGTACAACTGTCTTTCCTATTATCGATGAAATGTTTCCAGATTCAGATAATTAATGTTTACTAAAGCCATTAGGACAAAAATATTAAATTGAATAATACAAACTCTACATATTTGTATTAAAGATTACAGACTTCCTCTCCGTAATTTAGATAGGCGTAGTAAATTAACAACGATTTCATACGTAGATAACGTGAAGTAGCAGTTATAATCCATTTATTTTTATCAGTTAGCACTACGAAAAACTAAAAACAAAACTGAAGATAAGCTTCTAACGAAAACTTTGTTGTATTGTATTTTCTAATTTCATTTCTAATATTATCAAAGTAGTGCTACAGTGTATCGTATTAAAGCTGAATAAAGCTGAATAAGTGTTCTGTGTGATTAGACCCTAACTAATCTCATTATGTTATAAAGCGGAAGAGTTTGTTTGTTTGAACGCTCTAATCTCAGGAACTGCTGGTCCAATTTAAACAATTATTTCAGTGTTAGACAGCCCATTTTATATATTTTATCACGCTGAGACTAATAGGAGCTAAGAAATAGAGGAAGAAATAGAGCTCTGGCCTCTCCTGTTCCGACATCAGAATTGGGATTAAATCGGACTTCCGACGAAGATTCACGGGTGAGCGAAAATCTTCTGCGCACGCTGCTGGAAGCCCAAAACCAGAATATGCTGGCCCTCATCAACGCCATGCACCCCGTGAGTAACCGCAAAGTTATATTACCGGATTTCGATCCCGAAAAACCGGACGCCGACGCACGTGCGTGGTGCACGACCGCAGAGTTGTGCCTATCTGATCAGGTTTTAGAGGGTAGTGCACTTATTCTTGCCCTCAGCGGTGCGCTCAAGGGGAACGCGTCACGGTGGCTATCCCAAATATCATTTGCGGGAATGACTTGGCGCCATTTTAAGGAAATTTTCCTATCCCGATACGGCGCCATAGAAACGCCTGCCGGAAATCTGATTAATCTTCAGAACGACAAACCCAGAGTCGACGAGAATATGGCGTCCTACGCTGCGCGACTCTTCACCACATTGATGGCCCGATTTAAGGACTCCTCTGCGGAGGAGATAATTTTATCCATGGTGTTAGCGTGTCTCAGTTTGATGGAAGACTGAGACGCATCGCGTTTACCACTGAAATCAAGAGCCGGGAGCAAATGCAGCGGGAACTACAAGCATGTTCCTATCCCAAGAGGAAGACTGAAGACCACGTGGCCGACGTATCGAAGCGATCGAGAGCGTCCGTCGCGCCCACCCCTCCTCGATGCTTCCGATGTGGGCGACAGGGACATCGCAGTACCGACTGCCGCTCCATGGACTCCGAAAGATCATGCGATCGTTCCAACACTTCTGCTTCTACTCATACCAAGCAAAGACCAAACCCGCCCGGCGTTAGATGTTACAGGTGTAATGTCTTCGGGCACTATGCATCCAAGTGTCCCCGGTCTCCTCTTCCTACTGCTAGGAAGAATGGTGGTAACAATGGCGGCGCGAGCGAGCCCGGTGACAGCGAAGCCAGTGCGACCTCCAGCATCGACAGCCAGCGTCGGGTGGACCTGTGCTGCACCAGTGACCCTGCTGGATAACTCAGCATTTCTGGTGAGCGTTTTAATGTTCTATACGATTCGGGCACAGAATGTTCTCTCATTAAGAATCTATTGCATCTAAGATTTTGATTTAAGTTTTCGGGAAAGCGACAAAGTAATACTGTGGCTTTGACTGGTATTGGACAAACTTTTCTATACAGTATCAAACAGATTTTATGTAAAGTTGTAATTGATAACTTAAATTTAGAGGTTTTATTTCATATAGTGCCTGATAAGAGATATTAGATATTGTGTTTTACTTGTGTTAGTGTTAATTTGGTCAATTCAAAAGTCTCTGTAAATTTTGATGACATTCAAACTGATGCATATTTGGAATACAAACAACAGTCAATTAATGTGCCACAGGAGTTTAGGGGCTCAGTTTCAACAGGTTTTGCTACTTCGCGCGTCACTAAGGCGAGTCCGCTCTAGTTACTAGTCGGAAAAGTCGCTCAACTCCTCGATTTAATAACTGTTGATGATAATAATGAGACAATTGACATAGATGCAATGAGAGAACAAGCGTCCCGAAATATAGCTTAAAGTGCTAGTTATGATAAAGCTAGACGCTGACAGTAATAAAGCTCTAATCCAGAAATGAGTAGTTAGTGATTTAGTTTAGTTCTTATTGAAAATGATAAAAAGAAACCTTTTTAAAGTTATAAATTAACCTTTAAGAGAATTTACAAATATGCTCACGATATAGTCAGAAAGAGACCCGATTAACAAGTGCCCTTGTATTAGATATGTGATAAGGTGATAATGAGGATGGTGATGAGGACATTGATAGTCATTAATCTAGTCGGCCGAAGGACTGGCCACTGCCGACGTACTGGCGTTACACATCTGCCGAAGGACTGGCACCGCCGACGTACTGGCGTTATACTTCTGCCTAAGGACTGGCACTGCCGACGTACTGGCAACAAACACTATCAAAGGACTTACCAATGCCGATGTACTGGCAACACACTACTATCAAGGACTTACCAATGCCGATGTACTGGCGATTTTTGTTTAAAGTGATGCCCAGATTGTTAATGTTCATTATACTAAAAGGAATACTAAGGCTCTTTTATCGTAACAATTGTGTTGATCGTGGTGTCTTGATGATTTGTTACAATAGCCTAAAAGCACTGAGATAAAAATATGTTACATTTGAGGTTTTATGATGTTTTTTTTGTTTCAAGTAAGAGAAATCTTAACTTTCTAATTGATAATATACTGTGGCAGGATAGCCGAACAGATTACTGTCTATGCTTTTGTCTTGTTTACAGATCAGTCACACGCGGACGTGTGAAGGTCTTGATGGCCGTGTCGGATCGAGACGTGTAACGCCATCTGCTGGCGGGAGTTTGCACAATTTCAAATATTCACTAAACCGTTAACTACAATCCTTGCTAAGAGAGGGCGCTTTATGTCAAGAAGCGCCATACGGATTTTAATGTAAACTTTCTTTCATTAGTTTTGCCATGTTGGCGAAACTTACACACAGTAGGTGTTTTGATGTTAACATCCTTTTACATTTTGATTTAAACTTGAATACGGTTACTGATTTGATTTATTAATTTGTTATGTAATGTTGGCAGACTATGTTATAACTTGAATACGGTTATTGATTTGATTTATTATTTGTTAAGTTATGTTGGTAGACAACGCTAACTTTCTGATTAGCTTGATCATGATTGGCGAGCTTGTACACAGTTACTAATTTGACTTTCTTTTACTACGTTAGCCATATTGTCAAGTTGCGAATTTGATTATGATCTTTACGTTGATGTGTTGGCAAACTTGTTCACTTTAGCCAATCAGATTTGAAAGATTGTGTAAAGTTAAATTTCGTTAAGTTGGTACACAATGTTAAGTTTGTGATGATTGGTGGAACGCAAGCCGGAAAGGCTTGGACATGCTTCTTGGCTGGCTTGGGTGTTAACATTTTCGGAAAAACTAAAAAAAAGGAACACATTCGGTTCGGGAGCCTACCAAAGGATAGCCACCAAGAAACTTGTCTGTTCCCGTGATCAAAATGTCCGAGGATATATATATATATATATATATATATATATATATATATATATATATATATATATATATATATATATATATATATATATATATATATATATATATATATATATATATATATATATATATATATTACTTAATCGCGTAAAACACTTTTAACGATTAAGAGAATTAAAATAAATACATGGTTACCAATGGTTACGTCAAATTTAGTTCTCGGTCCTAATAATGGGGGCGCTGATTCCGCTTCAAATGGCACAAAAAAAGTGGGTATCATAGATCCAGCGTACTTGTATAATGCAGATCAGTGTGCTAATGTCATAATTTTGAATTAATTACATTTAACTAATTAATGTTCCACAATCCACTCTGAAGTCTGAGTGCGGCAGTAAGAGCTGGCGCGCACTACAACTTTTTGCTGTGCGTTTATTTTACCGACCTACAAAAATTAAAATGAAATGTCACTTTATGACACAGGCGTAGTGTTCGTTTCGTTTTCCAATGCACATTGCGCATGCGCGAAGTTAAAAATTAGAGTCAGTGTGTCTCACAGTTCTAAAATGTGACAGAAATTGTTAGTATTTTATTGAACATGACACTCAATTATGAAGTTGACAGTCAGCTGCCAAACTGCGAAAAAATTAAACGAACACGGCTATTGGTTCACTAAAAACAATGTATTTTTTGCGCCAGACATATTGTGATCAAATACGCAAATTCGCCAAGAGTGGCATTGACATTTGCCTATTTGTGCAAAGTTATTGCTGGCATGTTCCTATTTGTGCAAAGTTTGCTCAAACTTTGAAGCCCATGTCTGGCGCCGGCTTTTGAATATCCAGTTTTGGCGCCAAATTTGAAAAATGTTTTCTTTTTTCATCTGGTAGTCAATATTTATAATCTATGAAGCTTGTAATGGTTTCGCCTAATCTGTAGCGGATAAAGTCAAGTCATAGATGAAGTATTATAGTATAGATGTAGTCTTAGCCCGTCCAAATATATAATAGTAATCTGTGAGCCCGTCTTCGCGTGGCCCATTATTTTCATACAAGTAGTGTGCGTTTATTTTATTGAATATTTCTTTTTGTCGATTATTTCGAAGCACATTATGATACAGGAAAAGAAGGCAATTAGTTCATGATATCGATTAACTATAATTCAAGTGATGAGAATCCGTAAACACACGTAAAAAGCTATGCAATTTTTATAGCCAAATTATTAATTGATGTGACATTTTAGCACTACATCTATACTATAATACTTAATCTATGACTATCTAGCATACAATGACAAATTGACATTGAATTTTTTTTAGTTGTCATAGCAACACAAACAAAACAAGACTGTCATTAGTAACCAAATTATATAAACAAAATGTTCAGCTTGAGCGGCTACGACGGCGAAGCTGTGGGGTTCGACTCCGTCTCCACGACCGCCAACCCCAGAGCTACGAGCTCCGCGCAGACCACCGAGTACGAGCAGAGGGACGCCGCAGCCCAGACCGGCCGGGCCCGGGACGTCGGCTGCACGGCGCGGCCCGCGGACGACGCCGGCGCGGCGGTGGAGCCCGAGCCACCCGGCCTCGCCGACTTCCTGCACCGCGTGGCCCCCCTCGTCCTGCAGCAGCTCGACCGAGGCGACGCGGACTTCCTCGACCCCTCCTCCGACTCCGACGAGGAGGAGACGCCCACCGCGCGCCTGCTACAGGAGATCCCGGGCCCGGAGCGCGCCGGCGCCGGCGACGACGTCCTGAGCCTCAGCTGGAGCGGTGGCGGCACCTCGCTGGCGGCGTCGCGCGGTCACCTCGTGCACGACGCGTGGTGCCGCGGCCCGGGCGGCGTCAAAGTGTTCGCGCCGGGCCGGGGTGCCGCCGCTCTCGCGCCCCAGCTCGAGATCCCGGAGCGGAGCTGCGTCACGGCGCTGCGGTACCACCCCGCCGGCGCCGCGCTGCTGGCGTACGGCACGGCGGCGGGCGACGTGGTGGTGTGCGAGCTGGGGGAGGGCGGTGCCCGCCCGCTCCCCACCCCGCCGCCCCGTCACGCCGCGCGCCGCGTCGCCGCCCTGCACTGGGCCGACGCCGCCGTCGCCAACTCGCTCCTGTTGATGCACGTCAAAAACAAAGCGATAAGGCGGGGAGCCGCCGACCAGGTGGGATTCGTTGAACATACTAATACTATAATAATAATAAACTAAATACATCATGCACTCGAGGCGCGTTGTAAAAAAATTATGAAGATATACCACGTCGGTCGTCAAGCAAAACGTCTGCCGAACCTAAAGAAAGTATTGTCCGTTGTCAGGTTCTGGTATCGGGCGGCGCCGCCGGCACCGTGAACGCGTGGCGGGTGAACGCGGCTCGGGACGTGTTCGAGCTCATCACCGGCTACCGGGCGGGCAGCGCGCGGGGGCGGGACGCGCCCGACATCACGTGCCTGGACTTCGCCCGGGCCGCGCCAGGGGGCGAGGGTGCCCTGTTCGTGGCGGGCACCAGCACGGGGCGGCTGCTCGTGTGCCACGCGGTGGAGGAGGAGGACCCCGCACGCGCCGAGTTGGCCGGCCCCGCCGCCTGCGTGCTCGACGTGGCCTTCGCGCCGCACCGGCCGGCGATCTTCGTGGCCCTCTCCATGGACTCGGAGCTGCGCGTGTACGATGTCAATCGGGAGAGTCCGCTGAAGGTAGTGCCGTGAGAAAGTGAGAGAATTGACTCGTTTCGAGCATCACATAACATAATGTGATGATAAGCTGATAAACGCTTCCCACTCAAAAACGTGGTCTTAATCGTTGGTACGTCTGTGTCAACTGTCAGGTGGTGTCGGCGGAGGCGTGCGTGTCGTGCGTGCGGTGGGTGTGGGGGTGGTGGGTGGTGGTGGGGCTAGCGGGCGGTGCGGAATCGCTGCGCGTGTACAGCGTGGCCGACGGGCGCGCGCTGCCGGTGGCGGGCCTGGGCCCCCGCGCCGACGTCACGTGCCTCGACGTTACGCACAAAGGGTAACTCATGCCATGATCACACCTACCGAGTAGAGTGGCGAGATAGTTGGGAGACGGTGCAGAAGCTCTCGTCCAATCAAATTGGCCGACAGCACCGAGTGCTCGGCCGAGGGCACTGTCTCGCCACTATCTATACTAATATTATAATCTATACTGAATATTATAATTGGGAAGAGTTTGTTTGTTTGTTTGTTTGAACGCGCTAATCTCAGAAACTACTGGTCCGATTTGAAAAATTCTTTCAGTGTTAGATAGCCCATTTATCGAGAAAGGCTATAGGTTATATTTTATCATGCTAGGACTAATAGGAGCGAAGAAATAGAGGAAAATGTGGAAAAAAACGGGGGAAATTATTTGAAAGGGCTTATCTCACGAGCTACTGAAGAATTTTTTTGTTATTTAGCACAGATAAGAAGTACACCACGTGAAGGATCATAGACTATTTTTTGTGGACTAATTTGTCTGTGAAATATCTAATTTACGCGGGCGAAGCTGCGCGGAACTCATGACATCACGCGTAATTTCCCACCCATTTTGCTGAAATTTAGTATAAAGATACTTTGAGTCCCGAAAAAGAACATAGGATACATTTTGTCCCGGAAAAATGTACGGTTACTGCACAATATACTTTTATGATTTGCGCGTAAACTATTCTATCTATTTTGATGGAATTTGGTATGGATACCTTGAGTCTCGGGAAAGGACAAGGAATACTAATTTTTTCCCGGAAAATGTACGGTTCCCACACAATATACTTTTCAGATTTGCGCGCAAACGACTCAAACGATGTACGGGAACAACTATAAACTAAAGTCCACGCGGACGGAGTCGCGGGCAACAGCTACTAAGTTAATAATCCGCGCGCGAGCTTCGTGGAATCGGGACCTAGGAGTGCGGGGTGAAGAGTGCGGGACGCACCTTTTACTAGTCTTAAGTAAAAAGCTAAAAAATATGAAAAAATAAATGTTTTTCAGACTCCGTATTGCTGCCGGCGATAAGGAGGGCAACATAAGAGTTTGGGAGCTTCCACCTCTTCGAAATAAGTTTAACTGTGAAAACTGGGTGTAGTTAATAAAACGAATTTTGTTATTAAATTAGATAATATTATATTACTTAGTGTATTACTTATATATATATATATATATATATATATATATATATATATATATATATATATATATATATATATATATATATATATATATATATATATATATATATATATATATATATATATATATATATATATATATATATATATATATATATATATATATATATATTATTAAATTATATTAAAAAATTTGAAAATTATTTTTTCTGTTTTCAATTTATTTCATTGTTGTCTTTATAGGCTCTGTACAATTTAATTAATCATTATTTTATTATTTTTTGTTCCAAAAAGGAGTCGCTACGAGTCTCAGGTGTTGTGGTAAGACTGGGGGACAATGGTCCTCGTGTCTTGTGGCAGTTGTGGCCATGTTGTGGCCCATGTACTTGTGACATGTGATCAGAGCATTGAGGTACTATAGACTGGAGAGAGTCTTATCTTAATATATATATTTCTTGTGTGCGTGTGTATGTGACTGAACTCCTCCTAAACGACTGGACCAATTTTGATGAAATTTTTTGTGTGTGTTCGTGGAGATTCGAGAATGGTTTAGATTTACAGTTTGGTCTACTGGAAAATGTTTTTTCAATTAATTTCTTATTTATAAGGAGTTGTTGATTTTGGAATGTTTTACATTAGATCCGGCGGACGGCGCTATCATCGCATTCAATATTATTCTATTTCAATTTTAGTTTGTCCTGACAGATGGTGCTACGATTAATTTGAAAAAAAATTTGTTATTCAATTCATGTGCAGATTAAAATATTAAATAAATAACACATAGGCTACAATTTTAACCGACTTTCAAAATGGGGGAGGTGTTATGTTCGTTTTCTTATATTCAACGATTACTCCGCCGTTTGTTAACCGATTTTCAAAATTTTTCTTTTGGTATATAGGGTATCATCCCAATTTGGTATTATATTCAGAAAAGTGGTGATCTGATGAAGGATACATAAGTAATCGAGGGAACTCCTCAAAACTTATAGGAAAACATATGGTGACTTCGGTTTCGTGAGAAGTATTCTAAGCATATGCTACCAACAAGTAAGATTTTGCACCGAGATATACCTGGTATACCGTGGTTCGGAAGGTGCTGAGAGAATTCCTGATTCTTTATAGATACAAGTTTGGGAGTTTCGGCGTTGTTTTAAGAACAGAAAGCATATGCTACTATGCAAATTACATTCTTCATCATCATCATCATCATCATCATCATCACTACCATATTATACCATTTCATAGTCTTTTAGATCGAGACTCGAGTTTGTCAAGCGATAATTAAAAAAAATCTATATCTACCTAATATTATAAACCTGAGGAGTATGTTTGCTTGAACGCGTCAATCTCAGAAACTACAGGTCCGATTTAAAAACTTATCTCAGTGTTAGATAGATCATTTATCGAGTAAGACTCATCATTTATCGAGAAGGTTATATTATATTATTACTCTAAGACTAATACGACAGAAGAAATTCAGGAAAATGTGGGAAAAACGGGGGAAATATTTTTTATGGGAAAATGTACCTACGGATTCTGTAAAATTTCAAATTTACGCGGGCGAAGCCGCGCGGGACATCTAGTATCAGTGTATAAGCGTCAAAAGCGTGTAATGTTATGTCCTACTTACTAGGACATAACAAAGGAGTCGGTCGGCATATTTCATGTAATAAAAGTATTAATACAGGTTTTTAGTGAACATTTAATGCTAGATATTGTTGAGTTTTCTGGTTTCGCTAAATAATAAACCATAAGAATGGTCAAAGAATGCCTCAAACACGTGGATTTTACATTAAATACGTAAGCTTTAAATAACGTTTTTTGGGCTTTTCAATCGGTATTTTTGTAAGCTAAAAAGATATTTTATAAGTTTATTAATCCCTTATTTGTGCTATATAAGGCATTAGTTCTAAAAATGTCACATCAATTAATAATTTGGCTTTTTACGTGTGTTTACTGATTCTCATCACTTGAACTATAGTTAATCGATATCATGAACTAATCGACTTTCTTTCCTGTATCATAATGTGCTTCGAAATAATCGACAAATAGAAATATTCAAGAAAATAAACGCACACTACTTGTATGAAAATAATCACAAAATGGCCACGCGATGACGGGCTAAGACTAATACATCTATACTTAATACTTAATCTATGGATCAGAGATTGCGGATCGTGTCCATCAACCGTCGGAATATAGGGGAAACATCTAATCGGCGCCAACTTAGACGCTCGGCGAGACTGGCTTCCCTTCCTCGTAGGACTCCACAATGATCGTTGAGAACGGTCCTTATATGCTTAAGGACTATTTATACCAGCCTAAGCCCCAATTTCACCAACGACTGTTAAAGTTAACGCTCGAATTAGTATCACGTCACCTCTTTCATTTTTCTTATGAATGAAAGAGAAGACATGACATTTTAACAAACTGTTAACACTAACAGACGTTGGTGAAATTGGGGCTAAGGCTGGTATAAATATAAATCATAGACTTAATATATACTGTCGTATAAATAGTCAGTACTCAAGATGCGATCCGGTCTCAAGACGCGGTTCGGCTTTGTGATTGGTCCAAATTTTGACAGCCAACCAATCACAAAGCCCTGAACCGTGTCTTGAGACTGAGATGCATCTTGAGTACTGACTATTTATACCGGCCTAAGAAAAAAGGGATGACACTACGATGTTGCCACTACGATGTACCTATCGGAATATTAACTTTATGTAGCTGCGACGAAAACGCACGAAAGCTGCGCGAAGTCCCTTGAATTTTCGCGATAATTCGATTTATCAAATCATCCTATGACATAAACAAGAATTGCTCGAAGATATTTAAAGATATTTTAACGTGTGTCGTATGCGGTATAACACGAGAGCCGTGCCATCCATACTAATATTATAAATGGGAAAATCTGTAATGTCTTTCTGTCCATCCGTCCGTCAGTCCGACTGTCTGTCAGTCTGTTACTTACCTCTTCACGCCAAAACCGCTGAACCGATTTTGCTGAAATTTGCCATGGAGATACTTAGGCTGGTATAAATAGTCAGCACTCAAGATGCATCTCGGTCTCAAGACACGTTTCAGGCTCTGTGATTGATTGGCTGTCAAAATTTGGACCAATCACAGAGCCGAACCGCGTCTTGAGATCGGGTCGCATCTTAAGCACTGACTATTTATAGGTACTGGCCAGCCCAGTCTGTCAAAAAAATAATGAAATTAAGGCAACTCACTGAGTCGGCCATTTGTAAAGAAGAAGAAGAAGAAAAAGTGGCAACATCGTAGTGTCATCCCTTTTAAATCTATCTAAAGAAAAAAGGGATGACACTACGATGCTGCCACCACGATGTACCTATCGGAATATTAACTTTATGTACCAGCCTCAAAGTCCCGGGAAAAGACTAGGAAGGATATAACAGCTTATAAGAATCCTATGGCTTTTCCCGGGACTCAAAGTATATAAAAGACAAAAAGTATTTTGTACGGGAAAAATTTACGGTTCCAGCGCAATAAACGAGTTTTGGTGCAAAGAAGTTGCAAGCGTCATATGGCGGCTCTCGACATATGCGAACGCGTTGGCCAACGCGTCTGCAGACGCGTTGGCCCAATGTGTAGAACGGGCGTTCGCGCGTTGGCCAACGTCTAAATACCTACGGCCAACGCGCGAACGCCCGTTCTACACATTGGGCCAACGCGTCTGCAGACGCGTTGGCCAACGCGTTCGCCTATGTCGAGAGCCGCCATTATTGGAATTTGGAACTTCGTTTAAATCATAGACATAATATATACTGTCGTAAAGACCACCTGACAACTCGAAAATGCGTGACCATTTTTGATCTGTCAATGTGTGCGTGTGCTAGTGATGTATATTTTACTATCGATAGTATAGTATTTTGCTATCGATAGTTTAGTCCGTTCGAGTTATTTTACCTGAGTTTCTATAAGAAATAAATAATATGCAACTTTGATAGATTTGTATTTCAAATTAGGTATCATAAATTTTAATTGGCAAAAAAAAAGGTGACGATTGAAAAGTAGATACACATTTTCTTTTGGAATGATTTTTCAATCGTCGGATATGTTATGACATGAGGTTCTTATAGGGGTAAATAATTTACACTTAACACATTATAAAGTTACTTATTTATTACTCAGGTAAAATCTATCTGGTAAATCAGTCCTTACATTGAAAGTAAACGTTGAAAGTAAACAACACACATAGTATATTATATTTTATTCCTAAATTAAATACATATTATAAAATATCATAATATTTTATTACAATTATTTTGAACCGACTTCCAAACAGGAGGAGTCTAGACGTTCGCCTGTGGATATATTTTTATGTATGTTCAACGATTACTCCGCCGTTTATGAACCGATTTTCAAATTATTTCAAAACAAAGTTGGAATAGCTCCTTTAACCAAAATAGTATTTATTCTAATTTTTCTTTAAAAATTTTCAATGAAATGTTTGCTACATATTGTTGAATTTTTCTTGGGATTCCAACCAACACGCCCAATTAATTTCAGCCATTTTCCTCTTATTAGAGGATCTTGAGGGAATCTGTAAAACAAATGATTATGATATATAAATATAAACCTTTCTCTAGTTTTAGAGTCACTCTATATTATAGTAGTTATATTATATTAGCTATATTATACTATACTATATTATATTAGTTAAAATAAGATAATATGTCCTTTTTAGTCCGGCCGCACATTTTCCGAATTTCTGATCACAAAAATTCGGACGCCCCGCCCCGCTCATACATTTTGACACGTCAGAAATTCTTTTAGTATGATGGGTCTACAACAAAATGTATGAACAGAGTGCGTTCCGCCGGGCGTCCGAATTTTTCTGATCAGAAATTTCGGATAATGTGCGGCCGGGCTTAAGGTGATAAAATATATAAAGGTAAATGATTTTTATTTTAGATTTATGTTATTGTAAAATATCGATAAGCATATCGATAAATTTGATTCAAGCACTAGCGTATATGTAAGAAATTTTGATGAAAAATTTTTCTTCAAAATTTGTGTAATATAGGAACAATAGTACCTTTAGTTACGCAAAATATGAAAGTAAAAGGGAGGATTCACAATATTTTATTTGAAATAGAGAACTAAAGACCAGAATATAGCAAAAATAAACACATCGTAGCAATTAGGACATGAAGATTAATTACGGGTGAAATGTATATTTTTCAGGATTATTCCTATGATTTACACTGCAATCACTCACAGCACAAGTTATTATTGTTATATATAATAGTATTTGTTGAAAATAACATACGATTTAAATAATAAATTGCAAATACCGAAAGGGCATAAAAACGATTGACGACTTTTGACGACCTGTCAAATAAAAGTTGTTACAATTTTCATTAGACTGCCTCTCTCTTTTCATCTTGTTATAATTCCATAAAGGATTTTCTTCTCTCTCGCACTCTTTGTTGGTCTTTAGCATTATATTATGTCTATGGTTTAAATAATATGTAAAGGAAATATAATTTTTTTATAATCTACATTCTATGGTCTATGGACAGGGTGACCATATGTGGTAGGTTTCTGCCATTTTGGCAGGATTGGCGTCTTATTTTGGCCCATGGCATGATCGGTTGACGTTTTAAAAACTTGGCAGGTTTTTGCAGGATTGGGGAATAAAAAATAATGCATCAAAGAAGTCAGTGATTTATTAGAATCTGGTGGTAGTAGTTCAAATTCTGTTTTAAGTGTAGATAATTTTTGGGGTGCAATAGGCAAAATGCGAATTCTAATAGACACTATAATTATTTTAAATCTTTCAAAGGGCTTGTTATGCTTACCAACGCCTCATGCGAAAGAATGTTCTCCCAAATCAATACAAAAACTCGGAACCGTTTTTAGGGTTCCGTACCCAAAGGGTAAAAACGGGACCCTATTCATGAGACTTCGATGTCTGTCTATTCGTCTGTCTGTCCGTCTGTCTTTCCGTCTGTCTGTCTCCAGGCTGTATCTCAAGAACCGCTATAGCTAGAGTTCTGAAATTTTCACAGATTGTGTAATTCCGGCATAGTAAAAGGAGGGGAAGTAAGTTATCTTCTTACGAGTACAAAGGCACCGCGCGCGGCTTGTATGTGTGCGCCATAGTATCAATGCGTCGCCACACGGCACACAACAAAATCTCGGACAATATTTCGGCATAAGAAGTCGGGGCTAACACTTTACGCTGCACGCTCGCGCCGCGCCGCGCCACGGCTCAAAAATTTCCGATCATAATCGCAGGAGTACTAGATATTGCTGTGTGTTTGGGTGTTTTAATAGTAATGCAACTGTCTTTGTTTAAATTACCTGTTGAACAGGAAAGGTCAGTACTACTCACTTACTCTAGCATAATATAATAATTTTTACTTGATGATCAGATACTTACTTCTTTTTTATTGTATTAGTTTTCTATCACACAAAGGAAGTAGGTAGGTAGGTAGATCTACTTTCCCACTGGAACATAGTATAAATAAGATAATGTTTTATGTACTTTTGATCCGTCAACTAATTTGTCGCTATTGCTTTGTTTTCGTAATAGTAATTTGTCGATTTCTCTATGTAGACCGTATATTCACTAACTACTTACAGTCAATTACTTATTTTAAATCGTAATTAAAAATAAGTACTTGACTAATTGTAAATCACAATACACATAAAGCAAAGTTCGAATCATAACAACAGATTTGTTTATAGTATAAGAGACAGGCGTTAGTTTTTAATGTTGTTTTATAGGGTATTTTTATAATTTTATTTAGACATCGGAATATATGCACGATCAAAGTGCCGAAATATGCATGCAAATATGCACGAAAAATGGCCAAAATATGCACAAAATATGCACAATAAAGATTTACTTTTTATTAAAAGTCGAAGTAAAAAGCGACGACGTTACCGCTGTTTATGCGGTTGCGCGAACAAAGCGCGGACGGCCGCTCCCACACCAACCCGCCGCGCCTCCGCGCCGCCTAAAATTGACAACCCTAAGACAGTAGGTAATTATATCGCGGATTGGGCCGGAGTTATCATACTTCCCCTCCTTTTACTATGATTCCGGTGCCGCTAAACCAAGCAACCAGAGCAACAAATACTAAAATCAAAATAAAATTAATATTTCCATACAACAAACGTGATTTTTTTGCTCGTAATTAATAATGGCAACAGCTAAATGCTTTAAATTTTCACAAAATCCTTAATTATATTTGCAATTTAATTATTAATAATAACAAAATTTTAATAAAATAAATATTTAATCCCATAAAAAAACACAATTTTTTTGCCTAGGTACTTTCTGATTTCTCTCTATAACGGTACGGAACCCTTCGTTAGCGAGCCCGACTCGCACTTGGCCGATTTTATAAACAAACATGTTGCATCTATGTTGCATCATAGATGAATAATTAAATAAAGAGTATCAAAGCCCATACAAACTAGCGTGATTGCAATTTTAGTTCCCATCTGAATGATAGATGGCGTTGGGTGTATCAAATTGGCCTTAACATGCCTTTAACGGATAAAAATACATGTGCCATCTAGTAGATTCTTTTTAAAACTCCTTGCAAGCTACGAAATAACCCATATATGGCTGGTCTCTGGTTGCATGAATGGTGAGCATAGCGATTGCAAATTTTCCTTCAAACCCACAAAATAAATTTTGAATCGCATGAACAAATCTATGTATAAAGATAAAGAAAAGGAAGAAGACGATGCGAATTTTTAATCTAATAAAAAATGTAATATAGTATATAATTGAGTCTACTAGAATAAAAAACCGCAATGTCCAATAATGTTTTTATTGGAAATTGCGGTTTTTGATTCTAGTAGACTAACATGTATTTTTACTTTTCTTACTTTAAAACAACAGTTCATAAAGATGGCAGTATGTGGGCATTTTTACTACATTCTTTGGCAGGGTTATTTGTCAGTTTTTTGACTAAAGTAAGGCAGGATCTGTAATTTAAATATGGTCACCCTGTCTATGGAGCTGTATCTATAAATTTATACTAGTAATCTGTGGAGCTGTAGCGGTAGCCGGCCGCCATTTTGCTTAACGCAATGTTGACTTCCGCCATTGTATAGCGAGGCGATATCTGAGCAAAAATAGTTACAGGCATGTGGACAAAAGTGTTTGTGTAAATTCTATTGATAAATAATACCTAATCTGACGAAATGGAAGAAGAATACATGGATGCCCAGGACTCTAGTGTTAACGATGTAGGCAGTCGTAGTAATGATGGCAACGACAATTTAGAGGAAGCGTCCAAAGATTTTAGTGAACCTAGTGGATACGAAGAAAATTTCGATGATGAAGAAGGCGGTAGCGGCTTTCGAGGAGGTCGCGGAGGAAACCGTGGAAATTACAGGTCAGTGTCGCTTTGTTTTATTACCATGCCCATTTCCAACCCAATCTTGGCAATGCATTCGGAGATCTAAAAACTAATTTGTCCTTGATGTTTCTGGGTATGTAGAAATATCTGTCGTTGTAATAATATACACAGACCCTCGCAAAATTGTTGGACTTTTCTTAGAATCCTACTATCTAGTCTTTTGCTATTGTTTGAATTCTAGCCTATAATCTACAATATCTAAACAGCAATCAACTGCGAATGAATCTGGTACCAATTTTTGACGATATTTTTGTAGCATTTTATTTTATTTGTATTATTATTTAATTAAAATTCACAATGTTTATGTACTATCTAATTTTAACTTTTAATTTAATTTAATTTTATATATTTTATATGGGTTTATTGCCTGCAATAAATGATTATTATTATTATTAATTTTTACTTCTGTTACTATGTAGTATGTTCCCCTTTAAACTGATGAAAGGAGCTGCAACTGATTAGGTACTGATATATTATGTATATAGTAATGTGTCATGAAATAATTGGGAATATTAATTAAGGTATTAAATTATAATTATTTTAATAATTTTGTAATAACACTAATTTATGATACATTTTAATAGACTATTTTTTGCAAGTTTAATAGTTTAATTAAAATTATATAAGTATATAATGTACTTTAATTGAGCAAAAAAAAAAGAAGTCTATCATTGTAATTGGTAACAATAAGTATTTTTAAATTTATGACATCATAAATGCAAGAGTAAATTTATTTATTTCGATACTAATACCAATTGCCATGAAACGATGCTGCGTTACTTACATTAACCCCTTGTAGGGGTTTCTAAAAGTAAAGTCATGGCTCAATTCGGTTATTTTTTGCACGCGAGCGTAATGCCATGTATTCATTTGGATGTATCTTTTCAATTATAAGACCTAGACACATAAAATTTTGTACACTTGTTTATTATTTCACTAACCTTTGAAGTATATTAGTTTTATTCCAATTTGTTCACTATTTTTCACATTATAACCAAAAATCAAAGTTAAGAACTATTTTTCTTCAAAGAACACTTAATATTAAGAGAATTTTCTATTGAAATTATGACAACAATATCTTGTAACACATTTGTCTACAAAAACACTGAATTTAGTCAAAAATATTAAATAAAAACTTTTAAAACTTAAAACTAAAATGATAAACATCATCATGCATCTGCACTTTATTAAATACAATTTTATCCGCTAATATGTACATTATTCAATGTCTATAAAGTTTTAATAAAGATAATTATAATAATAAGTAATAATTGCTATAAATAATGCTAAAATATAAAACAAAGACTATATATAAAAAACTAAATCTAAGTCAGAGGCTGCGGGCAATGTACCCAAGAGGCTGGCAGCATTACCTCGCTGTATCGCAAGGCTGATACGTTGGCCGAGGTAAGCGCCAGCTCTGGGATCGTTAGTTTTCTCAACCAGTCTTTGGGATAACTCTCTGAACATTTGTTTGGCACCAGGGCCCCACGGACCCAGGGTTTCAACCCCGAAAGGTACAAAAAAGTAATCAGGGTACAAAAAAGTAATCAAAAGTAACTAAGATTGTTTTAAAACTTTTAAAACAATTAAATTTACACTAGCTATTTGACCGAGCCTTAAATGACATTTTCTTAAAATGATTCCTAGCTAGATTGATTTATCGTCCCCCAAACCCCTATATACAAAATGTAATGAAAATCGTTGAAGCCGATTCTGAGATTCCAATTATATATATAGCTATTTGACCAAGCTTTGCTCGGTATTCGATAAAACACGAATAAAATGACATTTTCTAAAAATGATTCCTAGCTAGATCTATATACTAAATTTCATGAAAATCATTGGAGCCGATTCCGAGATTCCAATTATATACAAGAATTGCTCGTTCAAAGATATAAGATTATAATTTTCGGTGCTAACTAGTGATGTGCATCATGTTTGTATCGATACAGTGGTTGATAAATATGTGTTGTGAGTTTAGGAGTTTCGGCGTCGTTTTAAGAACAGAAAGCATAATATCCTACTATGCAAATTAGATTCATTATCATCACTACCATATTATACCATGCATCATTCCATGATTATGAGCCTATATTGACACTGTTATTGGTACTTTTCAGGGCCGTTTAGATCGATACTCGAGTTTGTCAAGTGATAATTTAAATAATCGGCCAAGTGCGAGTCGGACTCGCGCACGAAGGAATCCATACCGTTATAGAGAAAAAATCTGAAAAAAATAGGCCAAAAATTGTGTTTTTTGTATGGAAGCCCCCCTTAATTATTTATTTTATTTAAATATTATTATTAATTATTAAAGTACTTAAGGCCTTTATTTAAGGCCTTTGTGGAAATTTTAAGTGCCTACCTCATCATTATTAACCCTCCGTGCACCACGTGAATAAAAGTTACACCGTGCACCACGTGGGGTTTGTCAAACCCCAAGACTTATCTGGGCAAGAAATGCGTAATTTGTATTTATTTGTTCATTTTATTTCAAATAACTGTTTTTTATATATTTAATTGTAATATAAAACGATACTTACTGAGATAACTCCTATTTTTAATCCTTTACACCCAAAAATGAAAATTTAGTAATCTTTTACCAAGTAAAACATAGACTCTTTTTTGGTGAGCTCCCACAGTTGAAAAGTTACCTTTTATTTCCCGTACTGCTTTAAAATTATAAAAAAAATTATAATTTAAGGTAAACTTTGTTTGTTTGTTTGTTTAATTGTAACGAATAGGCTCAAAAACTACTGGACCGATTTTAAAAATTCTTTCACCATTCGAAAGCTTATTTACGAGTAACATAGGCTACTTTTTATTTTGGAAAATTTAGGGTTCCGTAAGATATTTCAGTTTTTCGGAAACAACCAGAAAATTTACTTATTTTGCGTATGCTGCCTAAACTATAAAAGATAGAACCATACAATGTTCTAAGTAAATGTAGATCTTATAAATATCTACAAAAATGTCCGCGACACACTATACCTATCTATGTCAAGTGAGGCACAACAACCATATTTTTATTTAAAAATCTTAATTTTTTTTGGACTACATTTAAATGCATTTATTTTACTCATGATAATAATCCTTATTAAAATAAATTATTTTATCTCAAAGTACAGTTTATGTGGACAATATTTGGTCTTTGAATGATTAAAATTGGACGTTTGGTTTAGAAGTTATGGCGAAATTAAAATATTGCAATTTACGCCCGTTTCGAAGTGGGCAACCAAGGCGGGGGTGCGCCCGTGGGAGCGGAGTTTAGATCTATGAGTATTGACTATTGAGTAGTAATGTATCTATCAGTAGTATCGACGGAGAGCTGACGACCAAATCAGTCATGTTACATGTAGCTTCACCTGTGTTAAAACTCCGTTAGCTACTTCCCTGAACAACCCTTTCTGATAATCTGCGTGCTGGCAGGCCGTGGGCGGTGGGTGTGGGAGTAGTGGAGTGGGGAAAAAAAGAAAAAAAATTAGGTTCAGCTGTATTAAAACTCCGTTAGCTACTTCCCTGAACAACCCTTTCTGATAATCTGCGTGCTGGCAGGCCGTGGGCGGTGGGTGTGGGAGTAGTGGGGTGGGGAAAAAAAGAAATAATGTAGGTTCAGCTGTATTAAAACTCCGTTAGCTACTTCCCTGAACAACCCTTTCTGATAATCTGCGTGCTGCGTGCAGATTATCAGAAAGGGTTGTTCCCTGAACAACCCAAGTAGCTAACGGAGTTTTAACACAGCTGAAGCTACATGAGTCATGAGTCATTACTGATTTGGTCATCAGCTCTTAGTCGGGTAGTATTAGTAGATCTATGAGTAAACAAACAAACAAAGTTTACCTCTTTATAATATTGGTTTTGATTAAAAACTCATTTATTCAGTGAGTGACATTGGCTATAAATTTTTACCCGTGCGAAGCTGGGGCGGGTCGCTAGTTAACTTAATATAATCAATCTACACGATATTCAGGCAAGTTGAAATCAGTACATTTCTTACAATGAAAGTGGGCACGGTATGTGTAAGCAAATAGGTATATTATTGTGCTCACAACCGTATTTGAGTTTTCAATTTATGTTCCTGATACAACTGAACACATCTTTATTGATTTTGATATTTTCTGGTGCGTGCGTGAAACCGCGTACAAGAACCTCTCAGTATCCATGGTTTATATCTTTGCGATTTTCAAATCTTCTTCTATGAAAGTCATACTTAATTTGTTCATAAACCTGTTCACGAATGCTTATTTAATCGAAATGAATTCAAATATGCGCGAAAAATAGATTTTTTCACATTTCACAATATTCTGTCTATACAACTTTTTAACGACGTCCAGAACTACGTGGGGTTTGTGGGACCCCAGCACACCAGCACATTATGTGCACGTTTGTTCGTTGCATCGGTGAAGAAAATCCTAAACTGCAGCCGCCAAACGGTAAGGTAACGTCTTAACTCCAGCTAGATAAAGCGTCAAAAAAATCACACGAATTTTTAAAAAATTATGAAATTTTTTGTACGTCTGGGGTTTGTCAAACCCCACGTGGTGCACGGAGGGTTAATTACGAGCAAAAAAGCCCAAAAAAATCATGTTTGTTGTATGGGAATAAATATTAATTAAATATAAATATTATTTTGTTTTTAGTATTTGTAGTTATAGCGACAACAGATATACACAATCTGTGAAAACTTGCCTGGCGACAGACAGACAGACAGACAACAAAGTCTTAGTAATAGGGTCCCGTTTTTACCCTTTGAGTACGGAACCCTATAAAATCTATACCTAATATTATAAACCTGAAGAGTATGTTTGCTTGAACGCACTAATCTCAGGAACTACAGGTCCGATTTAAAAAATTATTTCAGTGTTAGATAGCTCATTTATCGAGTAAGGGCCGGGACACAAAAACACTAAACACTAGAAACTCACGTAGAAATTCAAAGTTTCTACGACGCGACGCGGACGTCGCGTCGTCGTACGACTTACGATGTCGTGTCGTAGTTGTTTACGACGCGCGTCGTAGATTCCCACGACACGACGTCGCATCGTTAAACGACGTCGCGTCGTGGTACGACACTACGTCGTATCGTGTTTTTGTGTCCCGGCCCTAAGGCTAAGGCTAAGGCTATATTATATATAGCGTAGTATATAGTAGCGTTATATATAGTCTTAGCGTGACAATACATATTATATGTATTGTCACGCTAAGACTAATACGACCGAAGAAACTCAGCAAAATGTGGGAAAAACGGGGGAAATATTAGAAAGGGTATCTCACGAACTACTGGAGCAATTTTTATGGCAATATTTGGCACAGATATAGAGTACACCACGTGAAGGTAGTATAGCTATTTTTTATAGAAAAATGTACGGTTTCTGTAAAATTCCTAATTTACGCGGGCGAAGCCGGGCGGGATGTCTAGTAAAGAATAAATAACAAAAAAGTGCATGAAAAGTGTATAATATTATTACTGTGAAAGAATAAATAACAATGTATTTTATCAATTAATCATATTTTAATTACTTACGTTATTAGGTAACAAGAGGTTTACTATTTTATAACTTGTGTGTCACCAACTTTGATACCTAGGAAAAACCAATATTTTAATTATTGATTAGTGATTACCCTAATTATATTTGTGAAATCACTACATACTATTATAAAACATAGTCGCTTTTTTCCCTCATGTCCCTTTAAATTATTAAGCCCCATACGGTCACTGGTGACTGACACACAATAGAAATTCTAATGTTAATATTTAATAAGTATAATAACCTATTATACTACACTAAAGTATTATCACTTATTTTTGTTACACACTATATATATACAAGAATTGTTCGTTTAAAGATATAAGATTTGTATTCCAGATGGAAATATTTTGGAACTGTTTTAAAGTAAAGGATTGTTTTATCTATTTCACATCTTAACACTTTAACTCAAAGGAGTAAGTTTATACTTTTGAAAATACATGACTTTAAAGGAGACCCTTTCTCAAATCAACAATAGTTGCTACCAGTATTTAGGGCTGACATCATGAAATCAACTGTAGATGTCACCCATTCATAAAGGGTTAATATTAATTGTAACAGAGCGATACTCCATTACTATAGAATAAGATGAAATGGATGTTTTGTATTTCCCTTTTTAGGGTTCCGTAGCCAAATGGCCAAAAACGCAACCCTTATAGATTTGTCATGTCTGTCTGTCTGTCCGTCCATATGTCACAGCCACTTTTCTCCGAAACTATAAGAGCTATATTATTGAAAATTGGCAAGTAGATGTAGTCTGTAAACCGCATTAAGATTTTGATACAAAAATGGAAAAATTGTTAAAAATTTCCCCCATTAAAAATCCCCATAGGTACAACTGAAACAATTCTTTTTTTTCTTTTTTTTGCCTTTTTTTTAAGTATTTATTCCATTATTCTACAACATTATGTCCTTATCCTAAAAACCGCCAAACTGCATTTCAGTTTGTTGGCGATATTTGTAACACTAATAATATAATATTATATGTTATAAATCAACTTAATACTTAAACATAAAAATCAATAATTATGAAATTCAATAACAAAATATTTTTTCTTTCTTATTATAAGTATAAACACATATAAACTTTTTAATTATCTAGTAATTACAGTAACATATTTTTATTCTATATTATTAGATTAATGACTCTTACATTATATTAGTAATACTTACTTTTAAGTAAAATATGAACACTTTTATGCACGGATGGATAAACAGCCTGATTCCAAAAAATAAGTTTTTAATTTTTGTTTTAATCTAGTTATACTGAGTTTTTTAGTGTCACCCCTTATGAAATCTATTTTATTGTATATGCTGGGAGTCTGGTATCTTCTTGTTCTTGGTGATGGTAGATTAATTTCTTATATGTATCATTTTCATCTAACCTGTGTGTGTAGGGTATCTATGCATAGGTCTTTAAAAATCATATTGAAGTTTCTTATATAATGTTTTTCGAACCTGAATAGTTTGCGAGAGAGACTCTTTCAAAGTGGTAAAATATGTTAGATTGGGGGGGCATATAACTTCTAAAGTAGGGGCATGATAAGTCTAAAAATAATATATGATGTACATTACTACAAAAACTACCAACGAAAATTGGTTTGAACGAGATCTAGCAAGTAGTTTTTTTATATGTCATAAATGGTAAACCTTAAATTAATTTTCATTAAATCAACTGAAATATAAAAATAAATCAAAAACCTTTTAATTTCATTAAAATAAACCTTATTGCTGCTGCGGAACCCTTCATGGGCGAGTCAAACTCGCACTTGGCCGTTTTTTGTGTTGGCAGTCTTTAAATAAAAAAAACAATACTGTAGGAACTCTATTGATACCTTCCGGGTTTTTCAACAATCAAGGTATTATGTGCAATGCTTCAACTCCTAAGCAGTAAGCGGTCACATGCAACCGCATGTCACCGCTTAGGAGTTGAAGCATTAACTGGACTAATTAATTCCTATCTTGAAGATAATTTAAATTCTGAATAATCAAATGTATGAAGAAAAGTGGGTTCGATGCAATGTACAGTACATATTATTAAGTGTTTGGTGAAATTGCAGAAAATTAATAATAATAATAATCATTTATTTCGGACACTATACATCCATACATAAGTATGGATGTATGTTAAGTATGTTGTTAAGTAGTTCTAAAGTGTTGTTTGAAAATGTACACCTCGAGATTTTCGAAAAACAGACCGCATAATCTCAAATCTGTGTAACTGAGGACTGGATAATTGAGTTTCTACTTATGTTAGTAAAAGTACCTTGAACAGATCCATTAAACTTATAATAGACTTTTCATTGAAGACATTTTGACCTTATTGATTAAGTACCTACTAATTCAAAGGACTAGCTAGCTAGTAGTGATACTTTTTTGTTTTTATTTTACTTTGTGCCTAATGAATGAACTTTGTACAGGCTAAAATGATTGCTAGAAAATAATGAAAATAATAGCTAGTACATGTAATAATATAATAATGTTTTTCCCTTTTTTTATATTTGTGACCCTGCAACTGATGTTTATATTGGTCAGGTTTTTGAAGCCAAGTGTACAGGGAAACTATTTCTGTGTCTAATTTTATGTTCTTTTGACAGGGGCAGAGGTCGAGGTGGTATGGGCCCTCCGGGATGGATGAATGGGCCTCCGCCAATGAGATTCCGAGGCAGAGGCTACGGCCCCGGTGGACCGCCTATGAGAGGACGAGGATATTTTAGAGGCAGAGGTGGTCCTCGCTTTGGTCCCAATGGGGGACCAAACTTTGATAACAATTGGGGTCCCATGGGGCCGCCTCCTCCGGGAATGATGGGAGGACCCCCACCGTTCGGACCACCTCCCGGTATGATGCCACCCGGTGGACCGATGGGGCCTCCACCCAACATGATGGGACAACCACCACCATTCGGCCCACCAGGGATGCCTCCACCAAATATGGTAAAATATTTTATTTAACAAAATTATTTTGTTGTATTGTTTTTGAACACAAAATAAACATTTTAAATAACTGACCTTATATTTAGTCAATATATTGTGTAATTTTACAGCCTGCACCTGAGCTGTGGGTGGAGACAAAATCAGATGACGGGAAATCGTACTACTACCATGCCCGGACGCGGGAGACCACTTGGACCCGGCCCCAGGAGAGTCCCACTTGTAAGGTGGTGACTCAGGCGGAAATGGAAGCCATGGCCAGCACAGGTAGGACTACTTTCCAACAAGATGGCAATACCGGCAGTCCCGGCATTGAGACATCGCATACGACGTAATTCAAATTGTATTGTACATGCTGACTAATTTTTCTATTTAACTGCAGCTTTTTTTTCTTGTCAAGTTTATGGTAATTAAAATCTCTAGGTCAAATGTCCGGTATGGGTCAGCCCATGGCGATGAACGGGCCGATGGGGGGGCCCCCCATGGGCGGGCCGCCAATGGGAATGATGCCAAACGGCATGATGGCCGGGATGATGCCGCCCGGCGTCGGGCCGCAGGGGGGCCCCGGCCAGGGCGGGCCCCCGCCCGGCGCCGTGCCCCCCTTCATGACGCAGCCTCCACCCTGGGTGAAGGACGGTGAGTACACTAGTTATTACTGCTCACTATTGTACATGTAAAATTTACGAAGTCGCAGATAACACAAGTAATGATTTGATTGTAACGTGTCAATATTTGTCGCAGGTAACAACCACATGGGCAGCAAGTCGGACAAGGGCGACGGCAGCCCCGCCGACGACGACGACATGCCCCCCGGAGAGACCAACGCCCCGCCACACTCCATGGGTAACGCACACTCCATGTTTGTGAAATAACTTCTCTGATATCATTTTTTTTTTTTTTTTTATTATTTTATTCCATTATTTAACAACATTATGTCCTTATCCTAAAAACCGCCAAACTGCATTTCAGTTTGTTGGCGATTGCATTTCAGTTTGTTGGCGATTTCTATACTTACTTCTGGTAAAATTGTAATAAGTAATGTAATAAGTTGTGGATAGCTGTTAATTGGCCTTATGTACTCATTGTATTCTATTATAATAATGAACATTGTAGAATTGATGGATGTTGTTGTCCCAAATAAATAAATAAATAAATAAATCTCTCACTAAAGTGAGAGTTTGCTTGAACCGGTGGGTAATTCCATCGGTTCAAACAAATGGGTGTAAACGCGGATTTGACGGTCTCTAGGTCGGGCACCGGTGCTCACAGAAGAATGAATTTTAACCACTTTCATCTTGTTTGAAGGCCAACTTATAAACATTGGATTACCGTGTGACAGTGTCGAGTGTTTTATAATATTTTAATTTATTTCCATCAGGTTCCATGGGTCCCGGCGGTCCAATGGGCGGCGGGATAGGTCCGGGAGGCGGGATGGGCCCGGGCGCCGGTGTGGGTCCGGGCGGCGGTGTGGGTCCGGGCGGCGGTGTAGGTCCGGGCGGCGGGATGGGCCCGGGCGGCGGTATGGGTCCGGGCGGCGGTGTGGGTCCGGGCGGTATGGGCGGACCGATGGGCGGCGGCCCCGGCGGCGGCGTGGGCGGTGCCTGGGGCGGCTGGGGCTGGCCGCCCCCGCTCGTGGCGCAGCCCCCGGGCCTCGCGGCGGCGGCTGCGGCCGTGCCCGACGCCAGTGAGTACACAACAATATTTCTGTGTATTTATTACTCTTAAAATAATATTAAGTATGACGTTATAAAGTTTGTGTTAATTCTGGAAAAGTAATTATATATGAAGCACCAATAGGAAATGGTATTACTGTACGTCGGTAGTTTACATTATTATCTCGGTCGCCAGGTGCGGCGTCGCAGGCGGGAGGCCCCGCGGCGGGCAGCGAGGCGCCGGAGGGGCTCGCTTCTATGGAAACGGTTCGTTACTTCTTTTGTACTAACGTTATGGTGATTTGGAGCTGCGACCTCCTATACATAAATAAACAAATACTTAAGCTTAAATAAAATTGTCGAAGAACTGACATGCAGTAGTTTCAACAAAGAATCAATCTTTGTTGTAGTTCTAAATGCAATAAAACGGCTATTACTACTCGCGTCATTTATGGCTATTGCTGTATGTGTAGCGTGTCCTCTCTTTCATACATACGATGACCTAGTGAGACAGGTAGGTGTTCGCACTTTGCAGGTGATCCCGGCGGAGCTGGCGGCGGCGGCGGCGGAGTGGAGCACGCACCGGGCGCCCGACGGCCGCCCCTACTACTACCACGCCGGCCGACAGGAGAGCGTCTGGGAGAAACCCAAGCCCATGAAGGATCTGGAAGGTGAGACGAACGACTAATATGTATACTCGCGACATGATGTCGGTGCTCGCGGGTAGAGTAATTACGAGTAACTGAACCCTTAATATTAAAAATCCTTGCACTGAAGATCCTCTATAAAATTACAAGTTAAATTTTTTTTACAATTTAAAGCAGCTAAGTAATTAGTAAAAAGTAAACTAAATAGTAAGTTGTAACTAAATTATTTGTTATAGATTTGCAAGCTAAGATAGCTAAGGAGAAGGGTGAGAAACCCGACAAGGTGGAGAGAATGGATGCTGATGATAATAAAGCTGAAGGTAAAACAAAAAGTGGTTTAAAATATTATAGATTTTATTCCTTCATAAAGTAGATTAAAAAAGGTTAGATATGGTGCGATAAGGTTTTGAATCATTTTCTAATCTTTCCAACGTTTCTTCTGTCAGTCTAATGTTTTCTATGGGAAAAACCCACGGTCTTCAGAACCATTACTGAATCGGTTCTGCTGAACTACTATTTATGTGCTGCTAAAACTCCCGTTTAAGAATATTTTTTGTTACTAAGTTGTGGACGTAGACGCTCACGCCGAGGCTGCAGCGGCGGCGGCGGCCGCCGAACGGGAGAGAAACGAGAAGGAGAGAATAGAGAGAGAGAAAGCGGAAAGAGAGAAGGCCGAACGTGAAAAAGCGGAGAAAGAAAAGGCCGATAAAGAGAAGGCGAAAGCGGATAAGAGACGACCTGTCTCCAGCAAGCCCATATCGGGCACTCCATGGTCAGTATATTTTATCTATTCATTTTATAACTAGTAATGTATATGTCGAGCACAGCTCTACAATCCTTTTGGTGACTTTATTTCATCCATAAATGTTATTGCAACATGCTTAGCGTAGTCACCATAGAAATGGTATCTTTCTACGGAAGGATAGACGAGTGACATGACATCCGTCATTACCCGTTTCTAATGTTGTCACGCTAAGCCTGCTGATATTTGATACCTGAAATAAAGACATTTTATTTATTTGTTTATTGCTATTCCCATATCGATGATGTGTTTTGGCAGGCGCGTGGTGTGGACGGGCGACGGGCGCGTGTTCTTCTACAACCCGACGGCGCGGCTGTCGGTGTGGGAGCGGCCCGCCGCGCTCGCTGGCGTCGCCGACGTCGAGCGCGCCATGGCGCAGCCGCCGCACGCCGTCCAGCAGGTACACGCACGCACGTACACGCACGCATGTGCACGCACTTACGGGATTGCCAAGCGACAAACAATACGGGTTCCGTAAGGGTCGCTCGGCTGGTGATCTCTTGGCATACCTGACTCACCGTTGGGCTCAGGCAATTGAGTCGATGGGAGAGGCATTGGCTGTTAGTTTGGACATTGCGAAGGCCTTTGATCGGGTTTAGCATAAAGCGCTGCTCGGGTGAAGCATAAAGGTCGTAGTTGACGGCGAATGCTCGGAAACTCAGTCTGTTAATGCTGGTGTCCCTCAGGGCTGTGTGCTATCGCCTACTCTATTCATACTGCATATCAATGACATGTTACAAACCAACGGCATTCATTGCTATGCGGATGATAGTACAGGTGATGCTGTATATACCGGCTCCCCTAATATTTCTCGGCAAAATGTCACTGAGAGTCGAAACGAACTTGTGTCTAAGGTGGAGAATTCATTGGAGAAGGTCTCTGAATGGGGTAGACGTAACTTAGTCCAATTCAACCCCGCCAAGACACAAGTCTGCGCGTTCACCACTAAAAAGTCACCAATGATCATTTATCCTCGTTTCGAGGGCACATCTTTAACCATCTCCCCTAGCATTGAGATACTTGGCGTCAACATATCGAGCGAAGTCCAGTTCCGATATCATCTTGAGGGTAAGGCCAAATTAGCCTCGAAGAAGCTTGGCGTTCTTAACAGAGCGAGACAGTACTTCAGTCCGGACCAACGCCTACAACTCTACAAGGCGCAGGTTCGGCCTCATATGGAATATTGTTGTCATCTATGGGCAGGGCTGCCAAAATACCAACTGCTCCCTCTGGATCGTATCCAACGAAGGGCTGCTCGAATTGTTGACTGCCAGTGTTTCAAACAGCTTGGACCCCCTGGAATTACGCCGAGATGTAGCTTCACTCTGCATCCTCTAACGGTTGTATCACAGGGAGTGCTCTGAGGAATTGTTCGGAATCATACCAACTTTTCGCTATCGTCCCACGCGAAAAACATATCATCCTCATCACCTTGATGAGTGGCAGTCTTCCACAGTGCGTTTTTCGCGTAACTTTCTGCCGCGCACTGTAAAACTCTGGAATGAACTGTCACCAGCAGTATTTCCAGGCCGATTCGACCTGCAAACCTTCAAGAAAAGAGCGTATTCCCTCTTAAAAGGCTGGCAACGCACCTGCAGCTCTTCTGATGTTGCGAGTGTCCATAGGCGACGGTAGTTGCTTACCATCAGTTGACCCGTTTGCTAGTTTGCCCCCTTATTTAATTAAAAAAAAAAAATACAAGCGTACGACGTAACGATGTGGTGCTATCAGATACGGAGTCTACGGATATTTTGAATGACTTATTCGCGATGTATTCTAATTACAAAATAATCCGTAACGGCCGCACTTGGAGACATGATTGAACTTCAATTGAATGAAGAGTTTGACCGGTATTGTATGGGGCTTTTGTCAAAATCTTAATTAATTCACAGTTAAGTACAGTACTCCCAGTACAGTAGTAAGTACAGATTAGTTTTGCAGGGAGGAATATAAAATGTCTTAGTTATTTTATTTCTAGAATATTTGTATGGTACGTTTAAGGTTATACGATCATGCAGACTGTTACATATGACCTTACCATGGATAATTTTATACAGAAAGCACAAGTCAAGTAATATTCTTCTATTCCGTAAGGTGACCATATCGTAATTGTAATCACGAAAACACCCGAATCTATGAAACGTAAGAGCCCCACTTGCATTTTGCATCTTGTTCAAAGGAAATAGAAGTATAATATAGCCGGTGGCTGTCCGCTGTCGCCGGTCCGTCAATAAGTGCTACAACTCACCGGGAAGCCATCGCGACGTGGCCAGTAACGTTACCATGGTAACGTCCAATCAACGTCTGGCGCCTCCACGTCGCTGCAAAGCGGTGTTTTTCTTAAAGTTAAGTTTAAAAACAGCGCTTGCAGCGACGTCTTCCGACGCTTGGGAAATACGACCTTTGCCGAAAAATTATGAAAATTTATATGCGCATTATCACTTTGGCAGCACTGTAATTAATATTCGTCTGGGTGCGGTCTTTATAGACATAATTTAAAATTATCATCTTGCTACCTTTATTTGCGCGCGAGTTTTTAGCTACTAAAATAAAATGTAATTCTGTAGCAGCGCAAGGAAGCGGCCGCCACGACTCCGACGAAGAGCGCGAACGGCGACCTGAAGCGGGCGGCCGACTCCGACAGCGACGACAGCGACGACAGCGACGCCGAACCCGCCAAGAAGAACAAACCCGAAGAGAGTTAGTACCGCATTCTTATGTTCACAGATCTAGTTATTCTAGATCTAGTTATCCAAATTAAGCCGTGAGAGTAAAATATGAATACTATTTTTTTCTACTAGACGAGCAACACATAGTTAACATCGTCCGCGACGAAGAAGTAAATCGGTGGTAAAGTTGCCATTTTCATATTCTGTGATATCGCGCAGAGCCGGCTGCGGCGGCGCGGAAGGGCGGTGCCGGCAACGGCGGCGGAGGCGGGGCGCAGATCGACGCGGGCAAGGAGGCGGCGGAGGAGGCGGAGATGCGCGCGGCCCGCGAGCGCGCCGTCGTGCCCTTTGAGCAGCGCCTGCGGAGCTTCCTGCAGCTGCTGCACGAGTCCGACGTCTCCGCCTTCAGCCCCTGGGAGAAGGAGCTGCACAAGATCGTCTTCGACCGTCGCTACCTTCTACTCAACTCCACCGACCGCAAGAAGGTAACATTACACTGACTCGCCATCGTCCCGAGATAACTAGCTTATAAAGGGACATGAAAAAAAACTTTAAGACAAAATCTGTAAATCAAACACTGTCAATATACCTCTAAATGTTCGGAAAGGCTTATTTATTAGAATGTTTAGTGTATTGCCCAATTTTGAAATGTTTGATACTGAAATGAATTTGTCGTGCAGGTGTTCGACAAGTACGTGCGAGAGAGGGTCGAGGAGGAGCGCAAGGAGAAGAAGAACCGTCTCCAGCAGAAGAAGCAAGCCTTCAAACAGCTCATGGAGGAGGCGAAACTACACTCCAAGTGAGTAGTGACTGGAAAACGGGTACAACCAATAAACGTCTTTACTGCAATGTATAATAGTGATATTTATTTATTTGTTAAAACTGCTGAAACGATTTCGTTGAAATTGGGCATGTCGACTTTACTAGCATACTGACTACTATGTTTTTTCGTAGATCGTCGTTCTCCGAATTCTCGGCGAAGCACGGGCGGGACGAGCGGTTCAAGGCCATCGAGAAGGTCCGCGAGCGCGAGACCTACTTCAACGAGTACGTCGCCGACGTGCGCAAGCGCGATAAGGAGGAGAAGGAAAAGAAGAAGGAGCAGGTCAGTCACCCCGCCGCCGAGCAGCACACACACACACACAAATATCACGATATTTGAACCTGAGCATGCAAAGAGTCGCTTATAAATTGGCTACCGAAAATGTAATGTCCGTTGTTTTGGCCTATGTCCAGCAGTGGAGCAGAAATAAAAAGTAAAAGTTAAAAATCAACAAGTACCAAAGCGCTCTAAGACTTGTATGTAAATGTGAATTGTATGTAAATATTTTACAGTCGTGATGAGTATGAGTTTCAAAAGATACAACTACTATCCAATAAAAAGATACGAGCTATGCTCATGTGACTTCATTTGCCAGGTTCGAGCCCAGCTTGCAATAATTGTCATTGTCGAATAAATCTGTCGTAACAGAGAGAACCGATAATTATGATATTGGTATTTTACTCTACTAATACTAATTTAAAGTATAATATACAAATTGTTTAAACATTGAAGTGCTCAGTAAAAATAAGACTTAAACTATTCTTTCAGGATGAGAGTTTTAAAACTACATAAAACGCTAAGGAGGCCTATGAACCTACAAAAATATGTTTAAAATTACTGATTGACTTCTTTTAACAGTGAATTCTTCTTTTTGAAAGTTGATTGAGAACTGTCGGGTTCGAATCCCGTTTCACTCTCTCAGACTGGTCTCAGACGGACCGCAAGATGCAGTCGGGAGCGGGACCAACTGGTCTAAAGCGGTCGCGTTGAAGTCGTACACGACTGCAACACGACCGCATCATGCAGTCGTCCATACGCTTTACATTTGTTATTCGACCGCACTGCGAAACTAGACCGCAAAGCGGCCGTTCAGACTGCTCAAGAACTGCTCGAGCGGTCCGTGTATTGCGGATATGAATTTAGTATGGAAACTGCAGATCTCTACTGCAAGATGCGGTCCGTCTATGGCCGGCCTTAAATAATATTTTTTGTGCAATGCGAATATATTTTAATTTTATAGATTAGTGATAGCTATGAATATTTCTTTTAATTGTTTTTATGTCATATTTAAATTTTAGTGCAGTTTCTTGTGTGTGTATAAGTGTGTTTTATAATGGTTATTGTTAAGAGTAACTGCATTGAAACTGTTTGGAAATAGGACGCACTGCTACCGTAAAAATAATTTGAGTATCCATTCCGTTGAGTTTTTCTAAATAACGAATTATCTGATGTCAGATACGCCGAGTAACATGGAGTGCGTGATATTTCTACTTTCAATTTAGTAATTTTCTTATTACAAATAATATAAAAATAAAAAGTGTCTTTGAACGAATTGAATGCAGATTAAAGTATATTTGCAATAAGAAAATGACGGTTCGAGACCGGCCATATTATACTGAATTAGCACGTTGTTTTGTTTTGACACCAAGATATGTAGCGCCTGCGCCGCCGCGTGAGCCGCCGCCGCCGCCCGCGGCCGCGCCCCCCGCGGCCCCCGCGCGCCAAGCCCCGCCCCCTGCTGACAGTTTATATACACAGTTTATACCGCATTCACTTGTTACGTCGAAGGTGATTCTTTTATTTCAGAATAATGATCTTGTAATGAAACAACGAGTATTCGATTGTCAATTGTCGAAGTTGCCAGAGTCAACTCTCGGACGACCTCAGTGGAGCGTCTCTGTTAGGTTTTTGTAGATGTAGGCAGGCGTCGAGAGTGGTCGGGGGGCCCGGGCTCCCTCGACCGCTCTCGAGCCAGCGCGAATGTGCTAAGTATATTTGTTTGCAAAGGCCCCCTGTTATTACATTTTACGAGTTATTACACTCGATATGAAATTGTCTCAGTGACTGAATTTTTAATGTTGAAAGCTTTGATGTAATACTGGAGATGATGACTCGTATAGTAGTATGCAGCTGAATAAGCCTCTCTAAATCGTATGTTACTTTTTAGAAAGAGAGGTAAAGTGCGCTCGAATGGCCAAGCGGTAGCCCGAGCGGTGCACGACCATACAAAAGGTTAGATATCACTTTGCAGAAATGACTAAAATTCTATATAAAAAGTAGCGCAGACTCTGAGCCCACTCAGTCTCGCCGTTGCATGCCCGATGGTGCTGGGTTCAGGCCGCCCCGCGGTCGAGATGACAATATGTAAATACAGATAATATATCCAAACATTGCTCACCGACTAATCTTTTTTTATTTCAGGTTTTCATTTTGTTTTTATACTAGGAAGGATCTCTTTACATTTTTAGAAAATACTATGCTCGTCTGCGTAGAGCATTTCATTTAAATTATTGGATATGGATATATATTGTCTCGGTTTCATAAAAATAATGTTTAAATATTACGGTGACATACTTTTGAGCTAACGAGATCTTTTCTGTATGTTATTATATTATATTAGAAAGATTCAGCTTTTAATGCATTTGAAATAAATTATATTATTGAGATAAAGAGAATCAAAAATTTTTTTTTATAAAGATAAATTGTTGTGAAAATTATTAAAATTATTTCTCAGAGTAATGATTTAATGAAGTATACAATTAATTTATTATTGTTGTACTCGCAGAAGGCAATGTAAAATCAATAGAAGTTAAGAAGAATCAGTGTCAAGGATTAGAAACTAATAAAGTAAATGAAGTAATTATCGATCAATTTATTATAATATTATATTATCACTGATCCGTGAGGCTGATTCTCAGTACATGTTTAAGTATAAGCTGCCGTACTGAAATTGAAGGCACAGAATCAACGTCCACGGCTGTTCACATCGGATTACTAATCCTGATGCAAGCTAACAGATTTATTATTCATATCACCGCTTACAGTAAATTATAAATAATCGTCGCGAGAGTTTGTTCCGGCGTCATTGTTGAATGAGTTTTTGCTGAGTTCATGAATATTGTTTCTGGATGAGTTTACCTCTATTATTACAAATACAAATGCCAAAGTTTGTACGTGAGCATGTTTGTTGCTTCAGACAAAAATGCCCCCAATATTATGAAATTTGTCAAAAAGTATATCTTCTTATATATAAAATTCTGGTGTCACAATGTTAGTTACCATACTCTTCCGATACGGCTTTACTGATTTTTACCAAATTTTATATGCATAATAAGTAGGTCTGAGAATCGGCTACTGGGTATTTTTATATTGATAAGTGCATTTGTTGAATAAATAATAGTAAATTATTACAAATCGAGACTGACGACCTCGACCATAGTTTGTGCGACGGGTTAGCGATGGACGTTGCCATGGTGCCATACTCATTTACTCACTTCAATAAAATAATTTGGGCGAAATACTTTATATGTCAAAACAACGTTTGCCGGAACAGCTAGTATAAATATTAAATTGTAATAATTCTAAATATTATGTACAAATGTATGGGCAATGAAGCAAAAATTGAACTTGGCAGATGCTTGTTGGACGTTGACTGCTCAAAAAATATTTTAAGAATTTAAAAATAAAAATATTCTTAAAAATGGCTAATAAAGTTTAACTGTAAAGTGCAAATATATAGTTAGGCCTTAAATTGGCTTCTTGTCCCGCAGTGGTGATGATCGATGATTTAATTTTGCAGGCCTTTTATATTAGTAATACAGCCATTCTCTAAAATTCTTACTTAATAATAACTCACTTGGAAATTAATTTATACAGGACATTTGCAAATAAAAAATGTAAAACAAATAATGATAGAATATTTCTTGTAGATTTAACTTCGCCTTGGTGGCATTTTTGGTAGTTTTGAGACCTAAAATTATATTTTTTACAAAAATCAATTTACTAGATTTTATCTATTTATATTTTATATTTTATTTTAAGTACTTAAGTACAAATAAAAAATGGCAAATCGACTTATACGACTCATAAGTCATACGGTTACCGTCGCCCATGGACAGTGGAATGTTGACAATGTTTTATCAACGTACAGGAACGCGAAACGCTCTAAACCCAAAACTGCCAACACGGGCGACACACGGAGCTCTCTCGATGGTTGTGTGCCGCGAGTGCCTTTACTTTTCGTACGGTTACTAATGGTTTTACTTCCAGGGACTAATCAGGTTTTACCTCCACAGGGCTAATGTTTATTTTCAGCGTCTAATACAGTTTGTTGCAGGGATGTGGCGTGCGCGGGCGCCGTGCGGCCGCCGGGGCGGGCGGATGGTTGGCTTTGCGATTCGTTATTGCGTTGAGGGGTTCGATCCTCCTTCGGGGTTCTTATTGTGTCGGTCCTGCAAAAAATCAGTTTTTGGGTATATTTTTCAAGGACTTCGGAACTTATTTTCCCATGTAATTTCACCTCTCATTTGCGTACTATATTCTCAACTTGGCTTTTCTTACTCTTTTCCTATCTCCTTTTCGCTGTCCTTTAAAGGATTTTGAATAAATGAAGAATTTTTTTTAATCTACACCACACGTGTGAACCCCTCAGTTTTGACTCTGGACTCTGGACGCGGCGTTCCCACCGGTAAAACCATCCCCCCTCCCCGGCCGGACCCACTCCGCCCTATTATCGAGCACCGGCACCGACCGTATAATGACGAGCGCGATCGATGTTTTAGGTGAAGACGGAGTTCATAGCTCTCCTCAAGGAGAAGTCGGTGGACCGGCGCGCGCGCTGGCTCGACGTCAAGAAGAAGGTAGACCTCGAGCCGCGGTACAAGGCCGTGGAGAGCAGCTCCCTGCGCGAGGACTACTTCCGCGAATACTGCAGACTCGCCAAGGAGGAGAGGAAGAGGGAGAAGGACGCCAAAGATAAAGATAAGGGTGAGCTCCTTGCGTTTATAGACTAGTACCGCTGCTTGCCAAGAGACGTATCGATACAAAGTTTAATATTATGTTAAACTAGCTGTTGCCCGCGACTTCGTCCGCGTGGACTTCAGTTAATAGTTGTTCCCGTACATCGATTAAGTCGTTTACGTGCAAATCAGAAAAGTATATTGTGTGGGAACTGCAGATTTTTCCGGGACAAGAAACAGTCCTTGTCCCAGACACAAATTAGTATCTCCAATGTCCATGCCAAATTTAATCAAAATAGATTAAATAGTTTAGGTGAGAATCATAAAAGTTTATTGTGCGGGAACCGTACATTTTCTGGGACAAAATATATAGTATTCCTTGTCCTTTCCCGAGACTCAAATTATCTCCATACCAAATTCCATCAAAATAGATTGAATAGTTTACGCGCAAATCATAAAAGTATATTGTGCAGTAACTGTACATTTTTCCGAGATAAAATGTATCCTATGTTCTTTTTCGGGACTCAAAGTATCTTTATAACAAATTTCAGCACAATGGGTCCAGCCTAGGTCCAGCCATTTACGCGTGATGTCGTGACCACGCGAAATATAACGTTCCGCGCAGCTTTGCCCGCGTAAATTAGATATTTCACAGACAAATGAGTGCACAAAAAATAGCCTATCATCCTTCACGTGGTCTACTTCTTAGGTATCTGGGCATTTTCAAAAAAATGTGTACCTCTGGTTTTTACCTCGTCCCTTGACTTCGCTACAGATTATTTGTAAAAAATTACATACTAACATTTTGTAATTTTAATGTAGGAGCAAAAACAACTTTTCTTTTATTAAAATACATTCACGTTTGTATAAAATTTTATTTAGTATGAGATTTATAAGGGTTTTTAAGTACCGAAACCTATTAAATTCACCTGTCCCCTTCCCAGAAGTTGTAACAAAATCTTTAAAACTATTTTTTTTTTCTTAAAGTAAGTTACTTAAAAAACATATGTTAGATTCCTAAATACTTAATGTATCAATTGAATGTCTTGTTATTGAAAAATCTAACATAAATTAACTACAAATTAATTAAAATTATAATAATGAAAAAACAACCCGACCGGAATGTTCGGTTTAGTGACCGTTTTTTTTAGTTTTATAAACATAATACAAAAATATTTTCGGCCCTAAATGATAGCACTATATTTCATTGTACATCGAGAAACTTCAATTTGAATTTAGTAGTTAAAAATCTGCTACAAGACGCGGACGCAGGTTGGATGGTTCTTCAGGAACGGTTTATTTGTTCAGATAAATTACCATATTTTGTAAGCATTATTATACTTTCTCTAACTGTTTTTACTGTTGACACGTTGCAAAATTAGCTTAGTATTTAGTATAAAAAATGAAATTGTGATAACTATTATCGGTTATTTACAAACACTTTAAAAGTAAAAGAAAGTAATATTACGTGACTTCCGACTTGTGACTTTTCGTATGGTCACATATAATGGAACGGACAAGTCACAACAGGCGGAAAGCATAAGGCTTAGTTCACATTTTAAATAAATTATTTTTTTATTCACAGATTTTATTAAGAAAATTGGAGATTTTTAAACTGGTACGATTGACGTACAAATATATTTTTTATTACTTATGTGTTAAAGTGACGCCGCGTTAAAGTAAAAAACCGTTTTGGATATGTTTTAGATTGTTAGTTTTCTATGAAAGGCCGGCCCGGCCTCTCACAGAAAACAAGCAATGGAACAACAAAAAATGGAAAGGGCGTAAGCGACAAAATAGTTTTGTCGCGTAATTTAAAAACCATAAATACATTTCATATAAGCTATGGGCAAATTAAAGTGTATGCTTGAACCAATCCATGTACATTTTTGGAAGCTTAAATCACTCTCCTCTGTTGGAAAAATAGGAACCCTTTTTTTACACAGGTCTATTTGATTGATTATTCTGTGTTATAAAAGTTGACCAATCGTGTTATGCTATGTGTAAATCAAAGACAAAGACATGATAAATACTGACAATGAACTTTAATTTCTTAGCTTTAGTCATTGATAAATCGATATCGCTACAGCCAAATTATCAAGGCGTCGCCTTTACTTAACAATAACAAATATTTAAAATTTAAGTACCTAAAAATTTTATTTTTTAAATAATTTTGATTTTATTTCCACTACTTTTCTATCAGTAAAGTTGAAAATCATTTTGTGTCATTGATATTTTTAGATTTATAATAACTAGACATCGGATTATATGCATTTGCATACTTGCATATGCAAATGCATATTATAATGTCACTTTTTAGGCGATAGTGCATATTTTGGCAATTTTGCATATTTCGGTAGTTTAACTTCCATGGGCATTAAGATGGCAATCGGAAAATGTTGGTAGACAATTATTATTGGCGTATAATAAATAAGTAAAAACTAAAAAGGCTTTATTTCAAGAAATTAAAAATTTTGATTCTATGAAATTATAAAAATTGGCGCTTTTATTAATTTCACTACCGGAAAAGTCTTAAAAAAATAATAAATTTTAATATTAAGTGACTTTTGATTGATTGATTAAATACTGACAATGAACTTTAATTTCTTAGCTTTAGTCATTGCTGAGAAAAATCGATATCGCTACAGCCAAATTATCAAGGCGTCGCCTTTACTTAACAATAACAAATATTTAAAATTTAAGTACCTAAAAATTTTATTTTTTAAATAATTTTGATTTTATTTCCACTACTTTTCTATCAGTAAAGTTGAAAATCATTTTGTGTCGTTGATATTTGCAGATTTATAATAACTAGACATCAGATTATATGCATTTGCATACTTGCATATGCAAATGCATATAATGTCACTTTTTAGGCGATAGTGCATATTTTGGCAATTTTTCGTTGATAGTGCATATTTCGGTAGTTTAACTTCCATGGGCATTAAGATTGCAATCGAAAAATGTTGGTAGAAAATTATTATTGGCGTATAATAAATAAATAAAAAGTCTTTATTTCAAGAAATTAAAAATCCTGGATTTTATGAAATTATAAAAATTGGCGCTTTTATTATTGTCACTACCGGAAAAGTCTTCAAAAAAATAATAAATTTTAATATTAAGTGACTTTTGATTGTGCATATTTTGTGCATATTTCGACTATTTTTCGTGCATATTTGCATGAATACTTCGGCACTTTGATCGTGCATATAATCCGATGCCATTAATAACTTAGGAATTCGTAGACAAGTGAACACATCTTTATGATTATGAGATGTTCGTCCCTCTAATTAATGAAGTTAAATCTATGAAATCAAAGAATTTTTTACTTTTATAAGTAGTGCAACAATAAAAATGTTTAAATAAAAGGTTTTTGTGTTATAAAAACTTCTTTAAATATGTTAAATATTACTTACTTATGTAAAAAAATGAAAAATAACCTAGTGGGTAGGTCACATAGTCACACTATGGATTAAAAATAATTGCTACTCTTGTTGATCCTTGAAATTATCTATTTTTTATTAAATTATATTTTACATTTAGTCGCACAACGGAATCTGTTTCGTCGAAAATTCGATTTTGTTTCAATAATATCAGAATAATATAACGTTTTCAGCGTTCTTTTTAACTTATTCCATTAGTTCAATATTTTTCCTTGTATATGACATTCAAATAAAGGTAAATAAATGACCTTAAAAAATATAGACATGTTTTTGCAAGGGTACACGTTTTTTTGAAAATGCCCATCTGTGCCAAATAACCTACAAATAACAGAAAAATTGCTCCAGTAGTTTGTGAGATAAGCCCTTTCAAATAATTTCCCCCGCTTTTTCCACATTTTCTTCTATTTCTTCGCTCCTCTATGTCTTCGCTCCTATTAGTAATAGCGTGATAAAATATAGCCTATAGCCTTCCTCGATAAATGGGTTATCTAACACTGAAATGATGTTTCAAATCGGACCAGTAGTTCCTGAGATTAGCGCGTTCAAACAAACAAACAAAGAAACTAACAAACTCTTCCGCTTTATAATATTAGTATAGATTGCAATCATGGATGTTATTTTTGATGCAGAAGTATAGTAATCAAAATCTATTCTGTTAAAAATATTTACAAATATAATATTAAGTAACTTAAATAGAAGTACGTTCATTGAACGATAACACGCGTTGATCACAATTTTCAGAACGAGACCGTAGCAGCAGTAAGAAAGATAAAAAGGAGAAGGACCGAGACAAGGAGAAGGAGAAAGACAAGGACAAGGAGAAGGATAAAGACAAAGACAAGGACAAGGACAAAGAAAAGGACGGAAAGAAAGACAAGAAGAAAGAAAAGAGTGGTGACGTGAGTTGGCTCAAATTACATTTTAGGGCATTAAACTAAAATCTAAAGTAAATATAATATGGATTCTTGGCAGCTATTTTAATGTAAATATTTCTGTACATAGAATATGCATATTCTATATTATATGGGCAAGCTATTTTATAAACTTTAGAAGATTATTTGGTTATTTGGATAATTGTTCCAAGTGTGTAATATGCGTACAAAAGGCAGATTCGTCAGTTTTTTAAGGCGGCAACTGCTTTTAACTAACCGCTCGACTCCCGTCCTCCAGACTGGCAAAAATGTTTTTACCTGTTGCGTTCGTCGGTACCAAAAGTTTTAATAAATAAAGTTTTGTGTAAAAAATTAAAGACAACAAGTGTCATTGGCATATTAAGTGCATCTGCTCCGGACGCTAGCGTGTACGACGTAAGTGGTGCGGGCGCGGTGCGTACAAACCGTAGTAGTGACGTCACAGCGAGCTCGCGGCCGGATGTCCGTAGGCTGTCAGGGTCTCACTGTCATATCCTGCGGGGGTCGGTGCGGGTGCCCCCGCGGGCGGTGCGGGGCGGGGGGAGCGCGGGGGGAGCAGGTAACGCAGTGATTGTGAGTTGCAGCGCGGCGCGGAGCGGCCACAGGTAACCCGTAACGGAGCCGCATCGGACACTCGACCCGCAGAATATGACAGGCGTAGGGCGGGGCCGGCCCCCGACATTTCTCACCTTAACGTACTCCGATATATACTGCGTGCTACTCGTGACTCGTGAGCGATCAGACTCACGCGAACAATTTTTTTATATAATATTGTGCTGTGAAACGTTAGCCCATTATTTTGAATCAGGGGCCCGTCAAACATAGACATAATTTAGTAAATTGGGTGCAAACTACACAGATGGTTTATAACGGTCGTTCAAGTTGGTCGAAAAGAAAGCTCAGCTGAAATCAATAACAATGATCGCAGTTGATTTTATAATTATTCAGAGTCCATTAGGACCTGCAGGTTTTGACAGTTACTATCGTCAATTCTAAAAATAAGACTTCAAAAAATTAGCTTGGCTTTTTCTATTTTCGAGCACTAATTTCGAGGTTAAGAAGTCCTTGTTCTACTAACAATATTTTATATTTAAAGATTTATTACATTCTTTCAAATTGTGTTTGCCCTATCTCCCTTTCTTTAAATCTCTCTTTCGCTTTGACTCACCTAAGGAAACAAAGCTTTTTTTTCTATATTCTGCTTTAAGTTTTACTAGCATTATTGCATCTGCGATTGTATTTTAATTTTTAAATAAGGTGAGAAATGGTACTGAACTACGAAATGATACGACGAATAAAAATGACGATATGATACCGATAGTGTCCGATGCAGGTTCGCTTATAATGAAATATTTTCAAACCGTAACCTTCGAACTAGCCCTGAGCGCCTCTTTCATCCCGCAGAAGCAGTCGGACCAGTCCACGGAGGAGGAAAAGCAGCCGACGCCGCCGCCGGACCAGTGGGCCGAGATCCTCGGCATCCCCGGCGAGGGCGAGGCCAAGGCCAAGGCGGCGGCGGCGGCGGCTGCGGCTGCTGCTGCTGCTGCTGCTGCTGCTGCTGCTGCGGCGGCGTCGTCATCGGCGGAAGCGGCGGCGTCGTCATCGGCGGAAGCGGCGGCGTCTTCATCGGCGGAAGCGGCGGCGTCGTCATCGGCGGCGTCGTCATCGGCGGCAGCGACGGCGGCGGCCCCCGAGGCGGCGGCCGAGGAGACGGCGGAGGAGCAGGCGCCGGCCGCGGCCGACGCGCAGGACAAGTCCCCCGAGAGCGAGCCCAAGTCCAAGTCTCCGACGCCCGAGAAGGACCCCGTGTCGCCCAAGCTGCTCCGCTCCTCCAGGAGGGAGCTCCCCGCGCCCGACAAGAAGTCGCCCATCAAGTCCCCGCCCAAAAAGCGGCGGCAGGACTTCAAGTCGCCGGAGCCCGAGGTCGAGAAGAAGGGCCGCAAGAAGGCGGAGAAGACCGACAAGCGGAAACGGAAGAAGTCCGAGAAGGAATAGTGTTTACTGTACGTGTTTTACAAACGATGATTTTTGCAGCATCGCAAACGAATTTGCGCTCAGAACTATTGAAACACTGACGACCCATCTGTGGGTAGTTGGGTTCGGCCGAGACTCCGCAGGAGCACTGCCTCCACTCGTTTTTCTTCTACGAGTAAAGAACTCGGCTCGTATGTCGAGTCTTTATATCCTCCGAGTTGTAATGACAGACATAAGAATTTTCAAAACTTTGAGACAATTGAACCGAGCCAACTACCCATACCAGTTTTAGTGTTTATATTAGAGATTCAAATCACATCACATCTTATAAATACCAGTATTGTATTTAGTGCATTTTGTAATGTAAAATTACAACAAAATTACTTCTTTATTTATACATATCTTATTAGTTATGGGTATATTCGTTACATGTTCTCGGATATAAACACGGCTGTGTCACGACACACGACGTACACACATACGTACCCTGACTGGACACGAGGGTGTAGAGACGTCGCTCGGTACTGATAGAGTCCATAGTCCTAACAATTTCAACATACAATGATTAGTACCTGGATGACCGAGCTTTGCTCGGTATAGCAAACACTCATTGACTTCGTGTTACTTAATAACGCCATCTGCTGGTCGTTAAAACAATTAGTTGTTTACAAAATAGTATTATTATTCGCCAATAGATGTCAGGAAGAGTCATATTTTTCAGTTTATCAATTATCGCTAAAACACGAATAAAAAGACATTTTCTGAAAATGATTCCTAGCTAAAAAACGCATTTACTCTACGACAACTACGAATAAAATTTAGCAAAAAAAGTATGCTTTACTTTTTTAAGTATAAGGACCGTGATGCTATAGTACGGAGCAGCGCCCTACGGTCTCTCGCACACAAATTTGAGTATTGTAAATAAATTGTGTACATATTCGGTATCATTAAGTTATACCGTAAGTTGTGTATTTTAAATAGCATAATGTTACAACATTAGCTGCCAAGTCCGCCAGCGCCCGTAAAAGTTGACTGTAATGAAGTATCCATCTCCTTTTCGTATTATATAATATGGAGAGGGCACGATATTATTGAATACCATATACTTTAACAGGCTCTGGTGTATTGGGTGTTAAGGTAAGTATAGCAACATTGGACATAAGGTATTCGCTGACAGAATTAGTTTTGTTCTTAAAATATAATTTTATTGGTAACAGCTCAATTTTAATTTTTATATATACTCGACTTAAATATACATATTTTACAAAATGTCATTATATTATAAAATGAAATTAATATCTACGTTTTTAGAAACGGTCTACTGTGTTATGAATTTGTTGAATCTCTGAGGACGATTTTGTCAGCAAAGTGTTAGGTGGAAACAAATCATGTAATATTATGTTCACGGACGTTCCTTATGCGAGAGATGTTTGAGATTAGTTGTAAGTAGTTGTACGCCGCGGTACAACATGTAAAGTACTCGATTGAAGAGTTTCAGTCCTACTAGTTTAAAAGGCCTGACGGCACTAATGGCTCATTTTCATTGGTCGATAGGGCCCGCATTCGGGGAACCGTTTTCATTAGTCGATAGGGCCCGCATGCGGGGTGCGGGAGATTTCTGGAACGCGTGCCACAGGGCCCGCATTCGGGGAACCGTTTTCATTAGTCGATAGGGCCCGCATGCGGGGTGCGTGAGATTTCTGGAACGCGTGCCACAGGGCCCGCATTCGGGTAACCGTTTTCATTAGTCGATAAGGCCCGCAGGGCTGGGGAGAACCTCTGTGTTCGTCGCCAGTTACAGACGTTCTTGCCATGGAACAACAACCTGATTTCAAGGTACTAGACATAAAATCATTTGTTACAGTATGTGTCTAAGTACACTAGGCTAAATTCCGCCGCGTTTACGCCGCGTACCAAACCCATAAAAAATACGGACGTAACGCGACAGACGACACACTATGCCGAAATTCCGTCGCCAGCCAAATTTCCGTCGAGCCGAGTCGAGCGTATTGTTCGGCAGCGATTCGGCGGTAATGTTTTGTATAGCAACACCCTTAGATACGCGACGGAATTATCAAAACCAAACATAGCAAATCAAACCTTAACTCCAAATCGTTAACGCACACATTACATCTGAGAATTTTAAATACTCACTTACGCGCGCGTTCCGCAACGAAACTTACGCCGCGAAATTTTGGCTCTTCGCGTTGTATGGCCAGTAGTATGGCGGCCATTACGAACTGTCGGAAACGTGGCAACTCGCGTCCCGCAGGCTGTATATCGACCGATGAATTTCAATGGTCGATATCACGGTCGGTATAAAGCATGCGGGCAATCCCCGCAGGCGGTGTAACGAACGCGTATCGACTTGTAACTTTCATTGGTCGTTATCTCGGCTGCGGGGACTGCCCGCATGCTGTATAACGAACGAGTTAACGAGCAATGAAAATGAGCCATAAAGCGAAACGACGCGACGCGACACAATTCACGTTCAGAACTGACGTTTGTTAAACGTCAGTTCTATGAAACGTGAATTGTGTCGTTTCGCGTCGCTGCCGCGTAGTATCGCGTAGTGCGGACTCACTTTTATACGGCGCTTCTATACTATTACAGACTCATGAGGATGTCTTGGCACGTGGCCAACATTTTATGTAACTCCGCCAAAATGTCACATCGGAGATGTGTGCCACGATAAGGTTGCGTTTCCACCAGAGATGTGTTGCGAGGAATGTGTCTTTGAGAATCAATAGAATCGCTTCATTGACGTGAGCTCGCTCAGCGCAACGATTCTATTGGATCTTAAAACACATTCCTCGCAACACATCTCTGGTGGAAACGCAGCCTTATTAGTAATAAACTTTATATTAAATGCCTTTAATCGTTCCGAATCTACTGACTAGTTAAGAAATACATGAAGTATCGCTTTTAAATTTATTTTTACAAAATATAATAAGTACATACCTATAAATACAGATCATAACAATAAAACTGTTACTGTAAATTAATTAATTGGTGTAAATAGTTAGAAATTATGTTTAAGAGTATTCATTCATATACATAATACAACCGTAACCGTTGACAGACAATATAGGTAATAGACATATTCTATTTCAGTAGCAGTCCTCCACAGACCAAACCTCAAGGTCCGTACAGATTTAATGTAAAGTCACAAAACTTTACATTAAATCTGTACGGTTACTAGCCTCGTGGTTTGGACCACAATGAAGTATTTACACTGCGGATAGCTTATACAAGCGAGCAGTCTTTGACAAGTTTGTATTCACTTGACAGAGCTAGTTTTGTAACGAATAGTGTTATCTGTGTAAATTTTTTTGTTTTACTGAGGAAAATGTACCGACCCTTAAACGTTCCTTCATCCGGGAACGTAGGGGTTCGAGGCCCCAGCTGAAAGCTACAATGTATAAAGACTTTAAAGTAACAGGGTACTGAGTCAATTGCATTCGATAATTTTGAAAGCTAAATATAGATGTCAAAAATGTGTGGGATTCCGTTCATTTTCTATTTTTACTTCGTTGTCGAAATTATTGATTGCAATTTGTTCAGGTACCCGAGACGCTTAGAAAGGGACGACGTAACAATACCACTTAGGTCCCAGCAGTCAGCACTCAGCACTAGCAGTAACGACGCGATGTAGGAAAAGTGTGAACAATAAGTTGTCCCTTTCTGAGGACCCTGAGTACTTTTATGTTATTTAAGTGTAAATAAAAATCTTAATTTTTATCATTTATTTGTGAATGCGATTTTAGAATTATAATATGTTTTAATACCATTGCTGTTTTCTTTATACACCTCCGAGGTTTGTCCTTTTGTTAAATTATACAAGAAATCTAATATACTTACGAGATACCTAGACCGAATGAATGTCAGTACATCGAGGTACATCGTTGTACGTCATATTGATCACTAAAAATAATAATGGATTATATTTTGTACTTTTCAGTTATTAAAAGAAAAATAACAGTTAACATTCGAGTCTGGAATGTTAACTGTTATTCTTATTCGAGACGAGACATTCATGAATCGTATCAATTCATAAAAACGCAAATCTAACCAGCGTGGATAAACGTAACCATGATAATGTTTAAAAATTAAAAATTTGTAACAATTGTTGTAACTGAAATCAACTTTCATGGTCATGCCATGTTTATTTCCGATTTTCATGGTCATGCCATATTTATTTCAAAAAACTGAAATCGAATGTAACATAATATCGTAATTCTATTTGCAATCGGCACAGGAGGGAGTGGAGGAGGCGGCGGAGGAGGGTGCGGGCTCGGGGGAGGAGTCGGAGGCGGAGGGCGGCGCGGCGGGGGCGGGGTCCGGCGACGAGGGGGAGGCGGCGCGGGCGCGGGAGGCGCGGGCGCAGGCCTCCATCAAGGAGCGCGAGCGGCAGGTGCAGCGCGCGCTCGCCACCAGCCTGCGCGACCGCGACAAGGAGAGGGAGTTCCACAAGCGGGACGAGGCCGTGCAGGTACCGTCCGAGACATTTTTGAGACGTACATTTATTACTTTTCTTAGTAAATGCCATCTTGTCTTGTCGCTTTCCCTTTAGTATACTCAAAGTTCAAACTGTCATACGATATATGTTTTGTCCTTTATTATTTGGACAGCGAAAATATGCAACTTCTTTTACTTGTATCTAAATATTATATGTTACAGTTATAGTGATTAAATAGCTATTATACATAATGACTGGTCGTTGTATATAATACCAAAATTGAATAGACAATGTGATGAATTAATCACTTTCTTCTGATATTTTTCATAATAACTGGTCAAACTCTGGCCAAAGTAATAAAATATACAGTTCATTCGACTTATTACCCGTCCTTACTTGTAAGAATAAAAAATTATTATGACCCAGTTTTTTGTCAGTTCATTTTAAATATTTTATTATTGTACTAGCTGTTGCCCGCGACTTCGTCCGCGTGGACTTCAGTTTATAGCGCGCGATGTCAACAAAATTGGTGTCAAAAGCTTTTATAAAAAAACCCTGGTACCATTTTTTTAAATTAAACTTTATTTAAGTATGCCAATTGCCAAACAACTTTACCCATAAACTATTTATCATTGATATGTTTAAAGGTTACGTCACTGCATAGATAAAGTACTGACTACTAAGTTATTTAATAACGTACAATAGAAATAACAATCGAAAAAATCGGAAGTTCATAGTAAGATGATACCACCTCTTATAGAAAGACGTTTGAGTAAGCGTCAGCGCGATGTAGGAGTCGGCATGGCGCCATCTATTATGAATTTTTGGAACTAACTTAATTTGAACAAATTAACGCATTTTCACCCCCTTACAACCCTTTTTTCCAGTTAAAGAGTAGCCTATGTCCTTGCTCAGGCTTTAGACTATCTGTGTACAAAATTTCATTACAATCGGTTCGGTAGTTTTGGCGTGAAAGCGAGACAGACAGACTGACAGACAGAGATACTTTCGCATTTATAATATTAGTATAGATTTTTTAAAGAGTTATACCAAATACTTGTAATTTGTATTGATCTCTGTTATTAGGGTTCCGTACCCAAGTGGTAAAAACGGGGCCCTATTACTGAAACTTCGATGTCTGTCCTTCTGTCTGTCCGTCTATCTGTCTGTCTGTCTGTCTGTCTGCAAGTTGTATCTCAAAAACCGCTATAGCTAGACTTCTGAATTTTTTACCGATTATATATTTATGCCACGGGCGCTATAAAAAAAAACTAAAAACAAAATAAAGATAATATTGAAGGGGGGCATCCCATACAACAGACGTTATTTTTTTGGCCTTTTTTAACTTTTCTAAGACTAACTCAAAGGTGACAGACTGACTGACATAGTGATCTATCAACGCACAGCCTAAACCACTGGACGGATCGGGCTGAAATTTGCCATGCAGCTAGATGTTATGACGTTGGCATCCGCTAAGAATGGATTTAGATAAATTCCACCCCTAAGGGAATGAAAGTTTGTATGAAACTTTGTCAATTTTTATTCGATCGGGCTGAGACTTTGCATGCATAAAGCTACGATTTTGATAAATTCCACCCCTAAGGGGATAAAATAGGTCATGAAAGTTTGTATATATCTTCTTAGATTTTCGATTGATTGAACTGAAATTAAAGATTAGAGCTACTATGATGAAGACGTTTTTTTTTATGAAATAAGGGGGCAAACGAGTCACCTAATGGAAAGCAACTTCCGTCGCCCATCGACACTCGCAGCATCAGAAGAGCTGCAGGTGCGTTGCCGGTAGTGTCCGACCGAAGGTCTATTTTTGACCGAAGCCGAAGCCGATTAATCGGCAATCGCCACAACCTTCGGCCGAAGCCGAAGGTTTATAATCTTAATCTCGACTCTCAGTAATTAATTTTGTTCAAAATTGTCTACAACTACAATGAATATTAAATAGTTAATGGAATCAGGCGTTACTTTGCGGAAATCCATAGTTTAAATTTAGTTTGTTATTATTTTTAGCAATATTCAAATCCGTGCAAGGCCCCTCACCACCAAACTAATTACCGTAATGCCTTGCGTCGTCTGCAACACCCTGGGGTGCTACTGGTGTGTCGCCGCGTCAAGGGGTGTAATGAGGGGATGGTGGATGTGTTTACAGCCCTCTCACTTACTGAACGAAGCATAGAAGCGGTAAAGCTACTATTCAATCAGAATAAGGCTACAAGGCATCGTATTTTAGTTATTAGCCAAAAACCAAAAATTTTGACTTTTGTCACCCTTTATCTCTCTCCGCGACAAAATCCGTAAGTGTTTGAATCTTGTAATATAATGAGTGATACTCGCGTAAACCTAAGAAATCATTTTGTCACCCTCCCCTCACTCCTGCTCACCTCCTAGACTTAAGGACTTTTAGTATGTTTTGTCCCCAAGCACCCTGAATAAGTTCCAGCAGAAATCTCTCAGAAATCTCTCACGTATTCTACAACTACATTTTGACTGTACTATTGTAAAAAATAATAATTTCTTTATTATTTCGCAAATAACAATAATTAGATTAATCAATGAGTCTTTGTTTTACTCGACTAGACCGAAACTAGACTGAAAAATAAAATAAACAAACAGTAACTTCTTAATAAAAAATTAAATGATTTATTAAGAAGTTAGTGCATATTAAGAATTTATTAAGAAGTTTGTATTTGACAGTGACTCCCAGCGCCCTCTTCATACACGACCGGTCCGTCGCGTCGCTCTCTCACGATTCACATTTCACACAGGCTTTCGTAACAGTTCGTTTAATTTCGACGGTTGCTCGGACCTTCGGCGAAACCTTCGGTTTCGGCCGGGTTTTAGGCCGAAGCCGAAGGTTCGCCGAAGGTGGTTTTTTTCCGAAGAAGGCTTCGGCCGCCGAACTTCGGTCGGGCACTAGTTGCCGGCCTTTTAAGAGGGAATAGGGGAAGGTAGGGATGAGAAGGGAAGGGAATAGGGGAGGGTAGGGAAGGGAATAGGGTAGGGGATTGGGCCTTCGGTAAACTCACTCGGCGAAACACAGCGCAAGCGCTGTTTTACGCCGGTTTTCTGTGAGAACGTGATATTTCCCCGGTCGAGCCGGCCCATTCGTGCCGAAGCATGGCTCTCCCACGTCGTCACGTTCGCTTAACCCTCGGTTGGTCGCGCTTTTAAAATAACCTGGTGGTCACCTGGGGTCTTTGAAAGCCCGAAAATTAAATGACATAAAATGGCATAAATTTATATATTTCTTAACTTTTTTCTATAAATTATTGTTATTTAATTCAATGTTAATCAGAGTTAATCAAAAGATTAATTATATTTTGAATACATGATACCAAAACTTACAAATTAAAAATAGAAGTAAAAAGATTTGAAGTAGAAACCGTGAGTTGGGAAAATTAAAAAAATCAACATTATTTTAAAATTGTGGTAAAATGTGTAGATAACTAAAATAACAGTTAAATTTCCTATAACTTAGATTGAAATTTAAAAAGCTAAGTCCAAATAACATATAAAGTATTGAATGTTAAATATTGACAAATTTTCAGCAAAAAAATCTTATATATTTTATACATTTTCCTGTTCTAATACTTTAAACGTACCTATGGTAAATGTACCGACAATTAGTTTCTAATCATCACCAAATAATAATCATCATCATTTTGGTTTACATAGCAAAATATGCATTTCTGGAAAAGTGCGTGTAAAACTTCTTATATGCAATATAAAACAATAAGAATTAACACACGAATATTTTAATGCATTTATTATTAAAATAGAAGGAAAATCACAAAAGAAATGTGAAAACTGTATGAAAATATCAAATCGAATTTAGTTACGCGGTTGGTCACCTGGGGTCTTTAAAGACCCCAGCGTGAATAAACACATCTGTAACACATAACACGTGCACACCAGTTCAGATTAGTGGCAATTATATCGAAATATAATTCCTTCCCGGAAGCTACCTAAAGAGCGGAGTTGCTACGATTAATTTAAATATAGTTTTTTCTCGATTTCTCAAACTACGGGCTTTTAAAGACCCCACGCGACCAACCGAGGGTTAAATAAGATTTTAATAAATTCAATATTGTAATAATAATGATAAATTCAAATGAATAATACATACCTCTAATAACGCGAGCGAAGCCGCGGGCAAAAGCTAGTTATAGTATAACCTGTAACCTGTAAATGACGTACATTTTGCAGCACTTCAACGCTCTGCTGGCTGACCTGGTGCGGAACCCGGACCTGGTGTGGCGCGAGGCCAAGAAGCAGCTGAAGAAGGACCACCGATACGCGCTCGCCGAGGAGCTCAGCAAGGAGGACAAGGTAACTGGCGTTAGGTACTCTCTCGACGTCGCCTGTAACGATTTATTAATATATTAAGTCTATGATTATTGTTGTTCTTCACAGACACTTTTGTATAAAAAAATACTCTTCCATTAGAGAATTTCTTAAATTTTAACTTAGACAAAACCTTAAACCTCTTTGGTTAAGTGTGCGGCGCGTTGGTGCGCATGTAAGGTCGCCTTTGATCCCACTGAAAGAACAAAAGTTATTCTGTGATTATGGATTATGATAATAATTCAATATTGCACATTAGTATGTGGTGTGTAATATTTTGAATATTATAATATTATTATTTATTATTACCGCTTTCTGGTCAGTAACACGACTTCCTTGGATATTCAACACTGGGAGTTCTAATTAAAATTTATAATATTAATTCAATTATCCTTGGTGCGAAAAATGTAAATAATAAAAAAACAAAAAAAGGATATGGACGAACAGTCCATAGACGGCCCCAATTTTATAAAAAAAAAAAACATTGGGAGTTCGACGTGGTCTGAAGCTTTAATAATAATATTTATTCCTTGTTCCTGTATTTATTCCTTGTTCCTGTATTTATTCCTTGTTCCTGTATTTATTCCTTGTTCCTATATTTATTCCTTTACTTAATTTTTATGTAAAGTTTATTGGCTCTCTTTCTGATCGATATAATTTTGATACCAGGAGCGCATATTCGGTCAGCACATCAGCTCGCTGGGCAACAAGCGGCGCGACAAGCTGCGCGCGCTGCTGGCGGAGCTCGGCGTGGGCTGCACCGCGCACTGGCGCGACGTCCGCAAGCTGCTCGCCGACGCGCCCACCGCCCCCGTCTACCGCAGCGCCGCACAGGTACGCACGCACGCAATAATTCACTCGTGACGTCGTTGTTTGAAATACCGATTAAAGACAATTTGAGACGATGCAATACCATTACAAACTAGCTGTTTGACCGAGCTTTGCTCGGTATTCGATAAAACACGAATAAAATGACATTTTCTAAATATGATTCCTATAGTTTGTGCGTTTTATGATGATATGCGTGACACATTATAATTGACAATAGTAGGGAAGTTACCTAACAAAAATCAATCGATAATTTAAAAATATCGAATCACTTCGTAAAGGAATTGCAATCGAAATTATCGATTTCGTACTGACATTTCAGTGGTGCCGGCGATTTAAGATGGCCGCCCTTTTTTATCGATTTGATTTCGATTCAACAGAGTCAATCTCTATTGACATAAGTTCCGTTTCATGCATCTGATATTTTCAAATGTTTTCGTAACATAATTTTTATACTCCTATTTCACAGTTAATATTTATAATTTTATATTAATAAGTTAGCATTTAGAAACTTTTCATTTTTATTAATTTACAATTATAGGAAACATTTGTTTTTGTAGATGGAATATAATTAATACATTTAGTTTTTTTTTTTGTTTTCTTGTAAAAAAAAACCCGTAGCAAGGAATATGAAAACTGTCACCCATATCATCTTAAAACGCACAAACTATAGTTAGATCGATTTATCGCCCCCGAAACCCCCTATATACTAAATTTCATGAAAATCGTTGGAGCCGATTCCCAGATTGCAATTATATATTTATATACAAGAATTGCTCGTTTAAAGGTATAATAAGATAAGATATAGCAGCTGCACTATCACCGAATGTCTAATGCACGGGAGCTGTCATTGTTTTCATACGCGACAATTTCGATAACGATACGATTACTCAGCTGTCGCATTCTCCATGCTACTTTTCAGATGGAGCGCGAGTTCCGCGACTACCAGCGCGACAAGCAGAGCGCGGCAAAGACGGCGCTGCGGCAGCTGCTGCAAGAGACGCGCAGCATCACGCACCGCACGCTGGCGGCGACGCGCGACACGCCGCACGCGCTGGCGCAGCTGCACGACGCGCTGCGGGCGGACGCGCGCTACACGGCGCTCGACCACGTGCCGGAGGAGCGCGACCAGCTCGTGCTGGCCTACCTCGAGGAGCTGGAGAAGAAGGGCCCGCCGCCGCCGCCCACCGCCACCGAGCCCGCGCGTCGCGCCAAACAGTGACAAGTACAACGCACTTTCTTTATCATGTCAATGTAGGCAAACATTTTTAAGTCTACTCGATTTTTAAAGCCCTCTGTAGTCATCATAATATAGCAGAGCTTTGTTTACAAAATGTTCACTTTGATCTAAATAGATCAAAGTGAATTTGAAATGCAGACTACAGTGAGGCCATGTTTGCCATGCCTAAAATTTGGCGCGGCCGAGTTTTCGGGTTATTTTCATACTGTAATTTCTGTAATTTTATTAGAAAAATAGGTAAAATAGTGTGTATTATATGGTCCACCTTGCAGATCGCCCGCGGCAGGAGCGGGGAGCGGGGCGGCGCGGCGCCGGACGGGAGTCAGTGTAATTGTGAATAAACTTTCCTATAGTGATAATTTAAATACAATGTTTGACCAAGAACTGTCGTTTCATTTCCTACGCGACCTACGCGTCTAAATGCAGGTTAGTGAGTAGAGTATCTAGATTCAAACGTTAACCTAGAATGTTGAAGAATATTGGAAGTTGAAAATTTCAACACCGAATTTTGAGATCAAATCTTATATTATGGGACATTAAAGCTGGGAACAAATTATCGGACGCTTCCGTTAGGCTGTTTACTTACACGCCGCAGCGGCAGTTGAACTCCTGTCAAAAAACTTCAGAAACTGGACATAAATCATAATGCGTTGCTGCAAACGTGCACATTGTTAAACCGCGTGACGCGTCCGTCAGCCGCGGCCGCAGCGGCAGCGGCACCCGATTTGACGCAGCGTACGGATTACCGACTTGCGTAGTAAATGAATGCTCAAAAGGGGGGTATGATTGGAAAAGTCGAAAGCAGAAATTTTGACTTAGGAACTTTGTTTGGACTAATTTGAAGATAAATTGTAGTGGCTAGTCGGTTATCCGTACGCTGCCGATACAGTGGACGTACTGTAAATAAATTATCCGCTTGATGCGAGACGTCCGTTGCATACGATACCAACCGGTGGACGCTTACCTTTACGCGGTACGTCACAACTACAAGCGTGATAAACTGTCGACGGCTGCCGTCGACTGCCGCCGACGCTTGCCGCTGACACGTGCCGTTCGTCTGTAAGCGCTCTAAAGGTAATCATTATAAATAAAACGTGTAAATGGTTTTATTCATATTTATTTGGTACTTTATAAACCCTTTAACAAAACACACTGAGAAAATAACATTCCATACATTTTTTACGCAGTAGGTTAGAAATGCGCGCCAAGTGGATCACTCTTGAAATCATCACAACAAAATGGTTCATGTTTACACTAATTGAAATATCGCCTCACACTAATGTGCTGGCGGCTTTTATTTGCATCTCTGTTTTATTGTTTACGTTGTAAGAAGTGTAACAAGGAGAGAAACAATATAAGCTGGCTTAGGCTGTTTACACACGGCTCTATTACTAATCCCTGTAATTCTATGAGCCCCACACGCGGCTGCGGCGAGACCGTGCCGCTGCCGCGGCCGCTGCGGCACCGTGTGTACTGTGTAAGCCCGGGCGCGCACTAGCGGCCAAACCGCAGCGGCCAGCTCGCGACGGCCATCGAGATAATCACCTTAGTATGAAACCGCCATCGCTGCCGCTGCCCATGCGGCGCCGTGTGTAACCCCTTGTGACCCTTAAATTGTTTATTTATATTAGGTCGTACTACGACTCCCATTTTGGGCGTTTGACAAACGAGAGGTATTTAATAAAGCGCTATTATTATATTTTTCTCCTGTTTAATTTGTTAAAGAACAAATTGCATTTGAATTTTGAATGCATCCACCAACTAAACAAACTTCTCAGCTAGTAAGAAAACAAAGCTGTTGCTAAATAATTTTTATTCTCTGAAGTGAGCAGTATAGCTATTTGCAACAAAACATGAATCACATGTAAACTAGTCAGAAATAAGTTTTGGACAAGGTTTCAGATCGCGACGCGTGCGCCTCACGATCTGTCGGGCGCGGTGCTCGGCTTCTGCGGACTCTTCAGGTAGAACTCGAATATAGATTTCGCTGCCTTGTCGGTCTTCGCGGGTAACGCTTGATACAGGACCGTCGACGGGCACGACGAGGCGGCCTCCTTGCCGCCGAAAATTCCTCTCGAAGACTTCGACTTGGCGACCGGCGGGCAGCTGGCCTTCGACGGGTTCGGGGGATTCGGCGGGAAGGGCTTCTTTGTAGATTTACAAATTTCTTCGAGAGACTTTGCTTTCGAGGGCGGACAAGCGGGTTTCGACGGGGGGCACGCGGGCTTCGCCGGGGGACAAGCGGGCTTCGGTGGAGGGCACGCGGTCTTAGGCGGAGGGCACGCGGGCTTCGGCGGAGGACAAGCAGGCTTCGGCGGACACGATGGACTGGAAGGCTGCGAGCAGTTGGCTTTCGCGGGCGAACACTGCTTCTTTATCTTCTTGCAATAATCGAGAATGGAGTTGTTGGACTTCTCGCGGCAGTCCTTCGGCGGGCCCGGCGGCGACCCGCTCCCCTCGTCGCAGCTCAGCGAGTCCTTGCCGACCGGCTGGCAGATGCCTTGGACGTGGTAGGGGCCGGCGAACCATGTGCCGTACGGGTAGTAGTAGTAGCCAGTCATGTACTGGATGCACTTGGGCGGCAGGTTGCAGGGCGGCGGGAGGCAGCCGCAGCCCTTGGGACAACCGCACGGCCCGCAGGGCGAGGGGCAGGGGCAGCCGGCATCGTGCGCCTTGCCGGAGCTATGGCGCTTGTGTATGAGGGTAGCGGACTCAACCCTTAGCACCGGCGCGTCGGGCTGGCGGCCCGGCCCGCCCGCCACTTGCGTGCACGACGCGCTGCGCCGCACCGCCTCGCCGCCCGCCGCCGACGCCGTTTTCGTCGATGCTGAAACACCCAACCATCACCCGGTTTTTAATGCACGAGTACCACCTACATAGCCCTTAGCGAAGTAAATCAATGTTGCTCGTTTCTAGAGAGTATACCTACCTTCCATTCATTTTTTCAGCTCCGGTGCAAAAGTTTGGGACGTGCTAGGGTCAAAGATGTTAACGACTTTTCGGTGCGCAGGGAGGGTTTTTTTTCGGGGGATGCGACCCCTGCCCCTGAGCTTCGACGCAGTGCTGGCCGCAGGGGCGGTCGGCGGGCGGGCAGGGGCGGGGCGGCGCGCAGAGCTCGCAGGGCCCGCCGTTGCAGCTGGGCACGCAGGGCCCGGGCGGCGGCGGGCACACGGTGATGTCGGGCACGGGGGGGCGGCAGCACGGGCCCACCCGGCCACACCCAGCCCGGTCCGCCAGCGGCCGCGCTCCCGGCGACCCTGCAAGGGACAACCGCGCTGTAATACTCGTGTGGACGCGCTGGCCATCCGTGCTTGTCGACTGAAGCGTACACACGTCCAAGTCGCATGGAGCACAGGGAGGCGACCAGTCGTCGAACTGTTCGATCTGGTAGGACTTGGAATTGCGTACGGATTTTGCGCGAGTATTGCAGCGTGAAGGTCCCCGCCCAGCCCGCCCCTCCCCGCTCCTCACCGCTCCTAGGAAACACGGATGAGCCGGCGATGTGTCACGTTTTTTATCTGACACCTATGTGCAGGATGTTCTATTCTTTGTTATGTTGGTGCAGGTAGCTGTATTTGTGACGATACTTTTAAATGTGAAGATCATTAGTCTCTCCACATATAGCTATATGTACAGAGACTAATGAAATTCCACCCATTAGAAATAGAATCTAATAGAACTTTAGCTGCTGCGTAACAATTTTAATATTATAATATTTTTACCCGACTGCCAGGAGGGTTATGTAATGTACAACTTACGCATTGGGACCGGCCGGGAGGTGCAAGCGTTGGCCAGAGTCCGCGCCGAGAAAGATAAATTCCTCGAAATCATAACTGAGCTCGTTGCTAGGGCCATATTTTTACTTTTTGAAATATTGCACTTGTTAATTTTTACTTATTTTTATTTTTAAATTGATTTAAAAAATTTCAAAAGGCCATTTTTAGCAAAGCGGACCAGATAATTTATTTTTTGACAAAATCAAAAATCAAAATCAAAATCAAAATTGTTTTATTTCTGAATAAATTTAAAATAAATGTTTTCAGAAAGTCCTACATGATGCCTACCACCGGTTCGGGAACTAACCCGGCGAGAAGAACCGGCGTAAGAAACTCGCACGGGGCCCACTTTTTTACCAAAAAAAGTGAGAAAAAAATTAATCTTTTAAAATAAAGTTTACAATTTTGTAACTAAATATTATATACAATATCCACATACATAATTGTAAGTCCTATAATAATGAAGAAGTAGCCTTGCAAGAAGCCATCCTACTCCCAAGGTGTGCCATCGTTTATGAAATCATTGACCTTATAATAGGCTTTGGCACACAAACGTTCTTTAACTACTTTTTTAAATTTATTAATGGAAAGATTTTGAACGTTTTCTGGGATTTTGTTGTAAAGGCGTATACATTGACCTTTAAAAGATTTACTGACTTTACTAAGTCTGATAACCGGCATATCTAGCTTGTGCTTATTTCTAGTATTCCTAGAATGAATGTCACTTTTAACTTTAAATTTACTTATATTTTTTCTAACATATATTACATTATCCAAAATGTATTGAGAAGCAACAGTTAGAATACCAATTTCTTTAAATTTATCTCTCAGAGATTCTAAAGCAGACATTTTATAAATAGAACGTATGGCTCGCTTCTGCAGCACAAATATTGTATTAATGTCGGCAGCGTTTCCCCATAAAAGGATTCCATATGACATCCTACTATGAAAATAACTAAAATATACTAATCGTGCCGTATCTTCGTCAGAAATTTCCCTAATTTTTCTGACTGCATATGCTGCAGAACTGAGCCTACCTGCAAGATTAACAATGTGAGGACCCCACTGTAATTTACTATCAAGTGTAATACCTAAGAATACAGTGTTGTCTACCAAATTCATCTTCTCATCATTTAATACTACATTGGTTTGGACTTGCCTAACATTGGGCAAAGTAAACTTTATACATTTTGTTTTACTAGAATTTAAAAGTAAGTTATTAACATTAAACCAATGTACTATTTTTGAGAGAGCACTGTTTACCTCGTCGTAGTTCGACTGTTGTCGCTTCACTTTAAAAATAAGTGAAGTGTCATCAGCAAAAAGCACTATCTCATTATTATTATCCTTAACTAGATAAGGTAAGTCATTTATATAGATGAGAAAAAGAAATGGGCCTAATATAGATCCCTGTGGGACACCTAATTCTATTTTGGTTCCTTTGGACCTTTTACTATTAACCTCAACCCTTTGAGTCCTATTTTTAAGGTAAGAAGTCAAAAGGCTGAGAGCAGAGTCTTTAATTCCGTAGTGGCGCAATTTCCTGATCAATGTAGCATGCTCAACACAATCGAAGGCTTTGGAGAGATCGCAAAAAACACCTAAGGCATCCTGCGACTCCTCCCAAGCCTCAAAAATACTGCAAAGGAGTCCTATACCAGCATCCGTTGTGGATCTACCCTAGACAGTTGTATCTAATGATATGCCAATGATTATTTTTAAAACAATTCAAATCTTTGTTCTTTTTCATATAGGAACTATTTTATAGGTTTACGTTTCTCCCACTGACCTCCATTATACATATAAATAACATATAATGGAGGTCAGTGGTTTCTCCTATTGGGCTATAAATAGGCCAATAGGAGAGGTATACGTGGGAGAGCCATGCTTCGGCACGAATGGGCCGGCTCGACCGGAGAAATACCACGTTCTCACAGAAAACTGGCGTGAAACAGCGCTTGCGCTGTGTTTCGCCGAGTGAGTGAGTTTACCGGAGGCCCAATCCCCTACCCTATTCCCTTCCCTACCCTCCCCTATTCCCTTCCCTTCCCTAAACTCCCCTATTAGCCTATTCCCTCTTAAAAGGCCGGCAACGCACCTGCAGCTCTTCTGATGCTGCGAGTGTCCATGGGCGACGGAAGTTGCTTTCCATCAGGTGACCCGTTTGCTCGTTTGCCCCCTTATTTCATAAAAAAAAAAAAAAAGGCTGCCACTATAGTAGGATTTGTTTGGGCCGTCCAACAAATCCTACCATAATATCATGGCTCTAAATGTTAACTCTACCTATCTTAATTTAAATGAGCTGTAAATCTTCCTTACAAATAAAATAAAATATTTAATCGGTAATTGTATGAGGTAGCCGTAGGTCTTTTCTTGCCGCTGACACGAGAGTACAATCTGTATTGTATGCAATGGTGTTTATTACAATACGATCGATTATTATAGCTGTTATTACTTATTAGTTATTACCTCAGAACAGTTATTACCAAAGCTTATTAGATAATACAGAAGGCATTAATTATACAGAGCTAATAGATACAAGATGCGTAACCTAAACTCCTATTATTATTTTCAGAGTGTGCGAACTGCGATGACTGGCGATATTAGTCGTGATCAAGGCCGGTGTGGTACAGTTCCACATGACGCAATCAAGGCCAACATAATTTTCCACCAAAAAATTACTGGGCGTGTATTGTGTGCTAACAGCCAACTGCCAACAGCTACCCTTATAAAACTATGTATGTACTATGTACCACTCCGCGTGTTAATTATTTAAAAATATCGACCAAGTGCTAGTCGAACTCGCGCATGAAGGGCTGACTTCTGTACCGTTATATTATAATATAACGGTACAGTCGGAACCCTATAGAGCAAAAATAGACCAAATATTGTGTTTTTTGTGTGGGATATAAATATTTATTTTATTTTATTATTAATTATTAAAGTACACATAATATAATTAAGAATTTAGTCAACATTTCTTGTTACCGTTGTAGGTACCTAGGGACTTACGAAAATAACGGATATCAAATCAATTTTTAATTTTCGTCGCTATTTTCGTTTTTAACCGACTTTCAAAAAGGAGGAGGTTCTATGTTCCGCTGTGGATTATATATGTATGTTTTATGTATGTTCAACGATAACTCCGCCGTTTGTGGACCGATTTTCAAATTTTTGTTTTGTTGTAAGTATAGGGTATAATCGTAGATTGGTACCATGTTCAGAAAAGTGGTGACCTGATGATGGGATCCAGGAGTAATCGAGGGAACTCCTCAAAATCGTGGCTTTGGTTTTATATGAAGTAGGTATTTCGGGATATGTTACCAGAAAGTTAGATTTTGCACCAAGATATGCCATGGTTCGAAGGTGGTGAACAGAACTCCAACCTCCTTGAAGATACATGTTTGGAGGTTTCGCCTTTCGGTGTTGTTTTAAGAACTGAAAGCATATTATGCTATTTAGCATATTAGATTATTCGTCATCATCATCACTACGTTCACACCACGCATCATCATATTTTGACCCAATTATTAGTACTTTGGTCAATATAGATACTGTTGTTTGATGAGTGATTTTGTGAAAATCTTTTTGTTATTTTAAAATATTATGATATTTAATTATTTTTTTATATCTATGGACGCTTCACACCACGTCAGTCTGGCCCCGTGGGAAGTTCCTGATTTCCTGAAGGACTTGTGTTACGGGTACCAGACAACGGAAATATATTTAATACTTTTATACTATACTTAGTTACATATATTTAAGATTTTTATTATATGATACACATATTTGATACTCCTCCTCCTCTGTATACAATCTTCATAGTTTTGAAGTCGGTGCCAGTCCCAAAATTAAAAATATTTTGTCATGGAATTCACGATTCTGAGCTCGTACTGACTTCAAAATAATGAAGAGTGTATTACAGAAATAGAACTTGAGGTTTAGGCAAATTCTGAAAGAGTATGAAAGAGTAAGAATTATTAAATACTTTTTGGTATATTTAATAATAAGTACCTATTGTTATTGTTTTTACCTACTTGGAAATCGGTTTTAATTTTTTGTTAAAAATAATAAATTTATAGATGTCCGTGACCTCTACTCCATGACTTAAACGCTCTCTCAAGCCCTATACAGGGTGTAATAAAAATAAGTGATAATACTTTAGGGTATGTACATGTTCCTTGTAGAGAGTTCACTGTGAAAGTAGCAGCGCTGAAAGACCTTTTTTTTTAACTTTTGTATGGGGAAGCTCTATTTCTGTACTCAATCTTCATCATTTTGAAGTCGGTACCAGATAGCTGAATCTTTAGTTCTCTGACAGAATATTTGAAACTTTTGGAACTGGCACCGACTTCAAAATTATGAAGATTGAATACAGAACTAGTTGAGGTTTAGCCGAATTCGGAAAAAGGCACTATTAGATAGGAAAAATTATTTAATACTTTTTAGTTCATAATATTATAAGGATGTTATTATTGTTTTTACCTTGGAAGTCGGTTTTAATTTTTCGTTAAAAATAATAATTTCACTCTTTTTAGTTACCTACTAACCATGGCGTAAGAAACTACTTCAACCCCTTAATATTATCTTAATCTTGGTAAATGTTTACAAACCTACCCCAATTTATTTGACAAACTACTACAAAAGAAAGTCGACGGAGCCCCGCTACGCGGGGCTCCTATATCTGGGTGTTGTGGTCTAAGTTCCATCCGAACCTAACCTACTTTTGGACTTTCTAGATTGTGTTTGTTTTTGTTTTGGCGGGGGGCTGCGCCCCCCGAGCGCCCCCCCTTCGGTATCCGTGGCTGAGTAGTTAAGTAAGACCCACTCATCACAGCCTTGAGATGCCTTAAAAATACTTCATAAACATCAGAAAACAGATGATCTTATCTGAAGATTACGAAAATCTCAAATGCGAATTTCTTCTAAACGGAGAGTTTACTGACGGTGGAAACGGTAAGTAGGAGTTTTTCTCACCCAAAACAGTCCTCCTTAACCCATGTCACCAACATTTAATTCAGGTAGGTTCCTAAACCTTAGCCAAATTTTTCTAAGTATTTTCGCCATACTAACAAGGGTCACATTTCGGCCTGTCATTTGACAGGGGTTGATTTTTGAGAAAAGTTTATCTGACCTTTTTTGCTTCCCTTGGCACCCCCTATCGATTGGTATAATAAAAAGGGGTGGTCATAGGGGGTTGTATTTTTGTCGTCAAAATTTTTCTAAGTATTTTCGCCATACTAACGAGGTTCGTATATCGGCCTGTATCTGGCCGGGGGTTGATTTTTGAGAAAAGTTTATTTGAGCTTTCTTACTCCCCTTGGCGCCCCCTATCGATTGGTGTATTCAAAAGGGGTGGTTATAAGAGGTTGAATTTTTTCATGCAAATTTTTTTAAGTATTTTCTCCGTGCTAACGAGGGTCACATTTCGGCCTGTCTTTCGACAGGGGTTGATTTTTGAGAAAAGTTTATCTGAGCTTTTTTGCTCCCCTTGGCGCCCCCTATCGATTGGTATATTCAAAAAGGGTGGTTATAAGAGGTTAAAATTTTGACGAAAAATTTTTCAAATTTTTTCCATAGTTCCCCGTTTCCTTCAGTCCAACCCAAATGTGTGCCTTACGCTCTGGAATAAAGGTTGAATTTGTTTCTTATGTTCAATTTTGTGGTACATTATGAAACAATATTAAGTACCTATATTTTTTTATATCAAAATCGCTTTGAAATATACCAAATAAATAAGGACATAACGTGATGACTGAGGATATTTTATGGTGTTGTGTGTAGATATATTGTATCCATATAAGTACAACCATTTGAGTTGTGACATTGGTGACCCTGACATTGTAGTGATGATGATGATGATGATGAATGTAATTTGCATAGTAGCATATGCTTTCAGTTCTCAAAACAACGCCTAAACCCCCAAACTTGTATCTATAAGGAATCCGGAGTTCTCTTAGTATCTTCGGAACCATAGTATACCTTGGTGCAAAATCATGCGTTTTGGTAGCATATGCTTAGGATGCTTCTCATAAAACTAAAATCACCATATGTTTCCATATAAATTTTGAGGAGTTCCCTCGATTACTCATGGATCCCATCATCAGATCACCACTTTTGTGAAAATGGGACCAAATTGGAGTGAAACCTAATATAACAAAACAAAAATTTTGATAATCGGTTCACAAACGGCGGAGTAGTGGTCGAACATACAAAAAAATAAAAATATCCACAGCCGAATATATAACCTCCTCGTTTTTTGGAAGTCGGTTAAAAATGTCGTCTTTCAGAGCTGTTACTTTCACAGTGAACTCTCTACAAAGAACACGTACACACCCTAAAGTATTATCACTTATTTTTATTACACACTGTATATACCAGAAGGGTTTTTAATTATTTGTAGGCCGGTAGAGATTTCAGAAGGCTTAATGGCTATTTGATAATCTATGCTTAAAGGATAGAGACGTATTCGTATAGAAAATTAAACAATGGCTAAAAATTAATAATGCAGGCCTAATTTTGTATAACTATCAAATAAGACTGTATAGTTTAAACCTAGGCCCACGTGTTTTAGTGTTATTTCACAATAATTTCTTCGCTACCAAACCGCCCCATACACGATGACTCGCCGAGATCATAGAGATCCTTCAGCATAAAGAGCGAAGTCACAATAATTATTCACAGTCGAATTAGTAGGCATGAATCATGATGTATGATCTTCATATAAAGTATGTTTTTTTATATTAAAAAAACAGTACAGACCGTATAGTATAAAACATACGTTTATGCTTTTAAATTAGTTTCGGCGCCCCCATATAAATAGGTCAGTCGATCGCGTCGCGTCAGTTTGGCTCGGTGCTTCTAGGTGACCTGTGTTTGTAACCTAAGTCTGTGTCAATTGAGCTAACATGTCGGTGCCCACCATCACGTTCAACAACGGCTACACCTGCCCCGTCATCGGCCTCGGGACGTGGAAGGTAATTTTCTAATCCATTTAGCATTGGACATTTTAAAGTGTAAATAAAAATATTCAAATAGCTAATTGGGTCGCTGTTGAGCATTTACGTATATTAACCCACCTTTTTTTTGTTGAATTATGCACCGGTATATTTTTTGTCTAGGCACTCTTGTTCTAATTATGATCGAAAGAACATGACAGAACATTTGTCATTAAGAGGGCGACTAACCCAAAAAATCAAACGTCCTTCTCTCTTCACACTCACGCCCGTCTTTCATAATCCAGGTGAAAAAGGACGACGCGGAATCATCGCCAAGTTAGTTTTTTCTTAATACTTAACTCGATAAATATGTACATTTTAAAAATCCGCTAAGTCGGATTCTTAATGATAGAATTTTATACAATGTGTTAAAATATTATATATTAACTTAGTGTAATGCACGGTTATGGCAATATATGAAAAATTCGTGAAAAATTAGTTGCACCTTTGTGGTTTTTTTTCTATCGAGAAAATTTTAAGATATCGTATTTCCGCTAGGTCGGATCCTCGGAAATATAATGTAGTATCTATGTTTAAAAAATGAAACAATTCGGGGCTTATTTTCAAGTATAAAAATGAATTATAAAATCGTCAATTTTGGGTTAGTCGCCCCCTTTATATGAAGAACAGTGGCGGCGTAAGGCGTAGGCGACGTGGGCGACCGCTGACGGCCTCGCGTCGTCGCCGTCCCAGGGGCCTCGCGCCCTTATTTTACGAATTTTATTCCTACAATTTTCGTAAATAGATTTATTTACAAGTTTGAGTATCAAAAAATTATTTCTCTCAAAAAAATCCGACCTCTTACGTCATCCATCAAGAGGCCTCGCAAAATATATCTTGCCCACATCAAATTTCGGTCTTGCCCCGCCACTGATACTACGAGTATATAATAGCTATGTTACTACTTACTAGGGGTAACAACGCGTTTTCCCTATAACTAGTTAATCAAGGTCCAAGGTTAAACCTGCGTTTGTTTGTCAACGTAACGTTAAACAAGTAAATTTTGTGTAAACCAATTGATCAATGTCACATTAACACGCCGATGTGTTAAAAATTATCAGCATGGTATAATGACGTGAATGCGTTTTCTTCAAGGCTACCGAAATTCTGATAACGTCGACCGTATACACCGCGACAGCGCGGCTACCTTTAAAATCACCCAAACGACATTTTTTAGGGTTCCGTAGTCAACAAGGAACCCTTATAGTTTCGGTCTGTCCGTCTGTCTGTACGTCTGTCTGTCCGCCTGTCCGTCTGTCCGTCCGCGGTTTTGCTCAGAGACTATATTAGGACCTACAAAGCTGTAATATGGCATGAATAGACATATTAATGATGCCGATAAAATGGTTCATAAAATCTTCAAATATAATAAAATATTTTTTTATGGTACCTCCCCTACACAGCAAGCGGGGATGAATTTTTTTTCGCGCCCAACCTATCGTGTGGGGTGTCGTTGGATAGGTTTTTTAAAAATATTATGGGTAGGTATTCATAGATAATTTTCTGATTTAGGGATCCATTTGTGAAATATTAAGTTTTAAATTGGAAAAAATCGTTAGAGTCCAGTGTCCCCCCTTCTACCAGCTAAACGGTTGTTTCTGAAAATGTGAAACAATTCACGGGAGTAGAGTTTACTGTGAAAGTAGCAGCGCTGAAAGATCAATTTTTTTCACTTTTGTATAGGGAAACTCGTGACGCTGAGACGCTCGCCCATACAAAAGTGAAAAAAAAATTGGTCTTTCAGCGCTGATACTCTCACAGTGAACTATCTACAAGGAACACATACACACCCTAAAGTAATATCACTTAGTTTTGTTACACTCTGTATTCTATATCTTAGATACTAATATTATCTATACATAATATAAATAAAATTGGAGTGTCTGTTTGTAATATTAAAATAACCGTTTTTTACTACATGATGCCTATGAATATTTATACGGTACTTACACCAAAATAACAATTTTTAGAATTTTTGTCTGTCTGTATGTCTGTCTGTTTGTTCCGACTAATCTCCGAAATGGCTGGACCGATTTTGACGGGACTTTTATTGGCAGATAGCTGATGTAATAAGGAGTAACTTAGGCTACTTTTTAATCGACTTCCAAAAAGGAAGAGGACATTTTTTTTACTTTTTTATTTTTTACCTATGTATTTAACATTTTGTTGACGCGGACGAAGTCGCGGGTAACAGCTAGTTATAATTATAATTGGGAAGAGTTTGTTTGTTTGTTTGAACGCGCTAATCTCAGGAACTAGGTACTGGTCCATAATGGCTCGTCTAGGCGGGGCACTGCATGCATGCCGTGCCCCCAGACAATTACCTATATTAGCTTGACGGCACTAGGTATCAATTTTTATATTGACAATAGCAGAATAATTTTGTATCGCGTTACATATTTTTCGTGTAAAAAAACTTACGACTAGACACCAAATTACACGATAAGTCTATATAAGCTTTAGCACGATATGAACTCGCTGATGCTGGTTGATGATGACTTGATGAAGCTGGTCTGAATGAATTGATGATGAAATGAATCGATGTCGATGACTTGATGAAGCTGGTCTGGTTCTGCTGCCAAATTTTCAGCAAAAACTATTAAATTAACTATCCAGTTTCAACTTCTTTAACATAACATGCCTACAATAAAGCACGCTCTTGTCGTCAGTCGAAGCCGGGCGAGGTGCGGGCGGCGGTGGAGGCGGCCATCGACGCCGGATACCGCCACATCGACTGCGCGCACATCTACGGCAACGAGAAGGAGGTCGGGGAAGCCCTCGCCAATAAGATCAACCAGGGCGTCGTCGGAAGGTTTGTACCAGCTGTTCCACTGAATTTGGCTATCTGATACGACCTTGGGAATTTGCAGTAGGCTAGCATTGAGTTTTAGAAGAAAAGAGTTCTTTCGGTACTTACAGAAACGTGCCTTGTGTTAAGATCAAAACTCATATTGTGTATTCAAGTTCGACATCCGACGATCGACTCATTTTCTAAAAAATATAATTCATTTTTTTATGAAATAAGGGGGAGAGGGGCAAACGAGCAAACGGGTCACCTGATGGTAAGCAACTAGCGTCGCCCATGGACACTCGCATCATCAGAAGAGCTGCAAGTGCGTTGCCGGCCTTTTAAGAGGGAATACGCTCTCTTCTTGAAGGTTTGCAGGTCTTATAGGTCCGGAAATACGGCTGGTGACATTCGTTCTAGAGTTTTACAGTGCGCGGCAGAAAGTTACGCGAGAAACGCACGGTGGAAGACCCATCAAGGTGATGAGGATGGTATATTTTTCGCATGGGACGATGGCGAAAAGTTGCAGGTGGTATGATTCCAACGGCCATTCTCAGGAGAGCAAAATTTAAGTGTCCCGGGCATGTATACTCTGTAATATTATCTTATTCAAGTATGCAATATTTTTAAACGGTAGATAGCATCCGTACTAGCTACAAACTTAAAAACAGGCTTCTAATTTAAGTAAGTCAGACTAAATTAATTTAAGTCGTGTTCAAAAATCATGTTTTTCTCATTACCGTGACGTGTCCTCACGCCAACTTAATCTCGAAACTTGCTTGTAATTTTTATAACATACATATTAACCATGATCTATTCATCGTTTTAAGTGCTCATAAACATTGGTTATCGCATTGGAAAATATCGACTCAATAGGCCCAGCCTATAAATAGTTATCATGAAATAATCGCTTGTCCTATCAAAAGTTCTAATTACCGTAACACATGCTGTTTTCGGGTGCCCACCCAAAAATAACAGGATTTGGCACATTACAAGTGCACGGATCACTTCTCCTTAGCGTGTTCCACGGCTCATCAGCGGTACCACGTCGTTAATGTTAGTGTGCCGCCGATGAAACACGAGAGTATCTACTTACCGTTGCTTTGGTAACTAACTTTTCTAATTACCGTAATCTTATTTTGCTACTTGATTTTTAAATAAAATTGTATGTTGATCATGTCAATCTAGAAAGTAATTTGGCCTACGTACTTTGCCCTGAGCAAATTTTTGCAAACTGTGTCGGTTTTTAAAATTTTTCAAGAAAATCTAACTTTTTCTAATTACCGTATACTAATTACCATATGTTCCTAATTACCGTTTTATGAAAAACTAATACGTACTTTTTTATCAATTGAAGTTTTCTCGCAGTTTTCATAGATTATTATTATCATAAATGAGTCTTTAATAATACTAGCTTTTGCCCGCCCTTTGCCCGCGTTAAAAAGTATTATTATATACAATCTTTCATCCCCTATTTTATGCCCTTAGAGGTAGAATTTATCAAAACCCTTTCTTAGGGGATGCTTATGCCATAGTAGCTTTATGCATGGAAAGTATTAGCCCGATCGGTTTAAAATTATGTTGTAAAGTGGCTCGTTCTAGCGAGTAGAAATTGAGGTGTGGAGTTCGACAAGGTGGATTAACATCTCCTCGTCTGTTCAACCTTTACGTAAATAAGCTGATCGAGGAGCTGAGCAGCACTAATGTCGGTTGTTCCATTGGCGGAGTACGGTTGAACTACATTAGTTATGCTGATGACATGGTGTTGCTCAGTCCCTCGATCAGTGGCCTCAGAAAACTGCTAGGCAAGTGTCAAGCGTATGCCGAGGCCCAAGGACTCAGGTATAACTGTAAGAAAAGTGAACTTCTTGTTTTTCAACCCCGTGAACACAAAGTTAGCACAATACCACCCGTGTTTCTAAATAAAGTTCCACTTGCTAAAGTCAATAAATTCAAATACCTGAGTCATTGGGTAACTGACACGCTTGCTGACGAAGTAGACATTGAGAGGGAGCGAAAGGCGTTGGCCGTACGTGGGAACATGTTTGCCGAAATGCGCACTGATGGCTGTAACGCCATACTAAGGAAACGAGGGGCGTCATTGATGCAGCGTGTCAGAAGTAGTCATAACAGCATTCTAAGGGTATTGACTGACAGTTTTGATGGTTTGATAAGGCATTGGATAGAGGTGCATGTTAGATAGAGATTAAGTTTCATTAATAGTTTCAATGCATTACCATTCATAATAAATAATTTTATACTAAAAGAATTGCAATATAATGTACTAACATAATTTAAATTTTATTTGTACTTTCTACTAACACTATAGATTTTCTGTGATCCGAAATAAGTAGTTATTATTATTATTATTATTTAAGTTTACAAAGTTTTATAGCCCTTTGTCGCTTAGTAATCCATGGTCGTCCAAGTATCGAAGAAGCTGGCTATTGATAATGGATTCCATTATCTTCAAGAAGAGAGGTTATAGTGATTGGTCTGTAGTTGGAAGGATTTGAGCGATCACCTTTTTTGGGGTTCGGGTGCACCAAGGCTGTCTTCCAAGAAGCCGGGACGATGCCAGAGAAATAGGAGAGCCGAAAAAGACGCGTCAAGACTGGAGCCAACTCTGGAGCACACTTTTTCAACAAAATAGGAGGGATTCCGTCAAGCCCACTCGACTTTTGGATATCAAGGGAACGGAGGGCTTTTCGCACTGAGCGCTGATGAAACCCAATATCCGACATGATGCTCGAACATCGCGGTATGGTCGGCGGTTTCTGCCCCCTGTCATCTAGGGTAGAGTTTGACGCAAAGAGCTTGCCCAGAAGATCGGCTTTGTCTTTTGCGTCCTGGGCCAACGATCCATTTCCTACGTGTAGGGATGGTTCGGAGGGGAAGCGTTCTAGTCTCTTACCAATTCTATTGACGTGCTGTTTCTTTGCCCGAGTGATCTCTTTCTTGAGGGACCTAGAGGCAAGGTTATATATATACTCCATTTTGTATGTGCTGGTATTTAAATCCCGAGCAGACACTGCATTGGCCCAGGATTGGTAAGCCTCCTGCTTCCGCCGAGAAGCTTTTTTGGAGGATGAACCAAACCAGGGATGAAATCTGCCGCCAGTTGGCACTACAGACTATCGATTAAGTATTTATAGTCCTGCAAGGATGTTGTAAAGATAGCATACTTTGGCCACGCATTATACGATTCTTGTAGAGCCTCCTAAAATGTATGTTCATGTTTCAGAAAGGACTTATTCATAACGTCGAAGCTGTGGTGCACGTACCACCGGCCCGACCTGGTGGCGGGCGCGCTGCGGACCACGCTGCACAACCTCGGCCTGCAGTACCTCGACCTCTACCTCATACACTGGCCGCAGGCTTTCAAGGTACCCACTAATATCGTATCACATCTATTCTGGACTGGTCAAACGTAGTTCGTAATTGTACGTGTTAACTGCCTTATACTTATTAAAAAAACATCTTATAAAATGCATGAAGTATAATTATTATGCCTTCACATTTCACAATACGAATAGACTCAATTTTTTTTTAAATGAAATAACAAACGATCAAACGGGTCACATGATGGAAAGCAACTTCCGTCGCCCATGGACACTCGCAGCATCAGAAGAGCTGCAGGTGCGTTGCCGGCCTTTTAAGAGGTAATAGGGAAGAGTAGGGATGGGAAGGGAAGGGAATAGGGGAGGATAGGGAAGGGAATATGGTAGGGGATTGGGCCTCCGGTAAACTCACTGACTCGGCGAAACACAGCGCAAGCGCTGTTTCACGCCGGTTTTCTGTGAGAACGTGGTATTTCTCCGATCGAGCCGGCCCATTCGTGCGCTCGAGCCCATTCGTGCTTGCGTGCGAGCATGGCTCTCCCACGTATAGTTCTAATTTATTATTTCTATTGCGAAACAAATCTCATTCTGCAATGGTATATTAGATATTTCTAGATATTGAATCAATCCGATCCGCCGATGTTTTATAATACCTACCTATACGATAAACCTACTCAACAAAATTTTTAAAGAGGAAGAAAATATTATACTTAGCTCATGAAAATAATATATTATCACATTGTTCCCACAGCCAGCCCTCTTTGTTATCAATTATCATATTATGAGTACTAATAATGCAACATAAATATTATTTGTTATCGATAAACAACTACAATCGCCCCATAACTCACAAGTGAAGGATCATGGAGGATCGCTCCCCCATAAACAGTAATCCTCATCCCAGTTTATGGTAGCTGCGGCTAATATCGCTCAAAGAGCCTTAATCGAGGAGATTAACATTATAATATTAATGTTGCACTTCAAAATTAATAACATGTACGAGTACAATGTACCTACGTATAGCGTTCAAAAGACACAATTTTTAAAGACATTTCTATAATAGTCATTGAAGCCATCACAAATCCAAGAGCTGGCGTCCCAGGTAGTTACCTGGGCCTTTATTATGTCGACGTGTCACGATAAAGCGAAAAAAAACATTCTGTCGATGCTTTATTGCTTTTAAAACTAGTACGCTTATACGGGCAACTAAAATTGTTCATTTCCAGTCAATTCTCGTCAACTATAACGTCACGACTACATCAAGCAATTTGCGGCATCAAGCAGCAATATTGCGCAATACAATTGCCTGGAATTTCCAAGCCCATCTATACGTCAATACGTATCTGCGACATTGAGCAATATGAAATATCTGAAGCAATTAGAAGCAATATCGCCGAAATATTTTGCCGCAATTAATTGCTCACTAAAACCACCTGCGGTTCGCCTTCAGCCGCATAAAGGAGACGACCGGCCGGTCTACCTCAGAAGGGACCGGGCTTTCACCAAAGTTAGGGAACGCTTAGGCAAACTGAAGCGTTCCTCGGCGCCGGGACTGACTAAGCCGGGGAGGTTATTGAAATTGCTCCATATTGTTCCACTAATTGCTTCAGATCGGTCCGTTCGTGTCGCCGAGCAATTATTGCCGCAATTTGCTCGTGTAAGCGCATCTTTAGATATAATATACTTAAATAGGTACCTACTTAATGCCCGCTACGACTACAGCTGCCAAACTACTTGCTATTAATTTCATTCTTAACCACGGAGTTCATTAACTCTTCAGGAGGAAGCCGAAGAGTTCCCAGTGGACGAGAACAAGAAGGTGATCCCGTCGAGCGTGGACTACGTGGACACGTGGCGGGCCATGGAGGCGCTGGTGGAGGCGGGGCTGACGCGCAGCATCGGCCTCTCCAACTTCAACCGCCGGCAGACGGACCGCGTGCTCGGCGCCGCCAGAATCAAGCCCGCCGTCATGCAGGTACCATCGAACAAATTCATTCACAGGCAGTTGACGGACCTATTTGGCAGTATTTGGCCAGATCATGTCAATTCAATATCAGTCATGAAGGCTGGGTTTTACGTACCGCTACCAAATTACGTAGCTGTCCGTAATCTGCCTATGAATCAACTTCTCTCACATCTAGTACAAGGACCTTTAGCTGTGGCTTGAATACGGCGCGTCTGTTTGTCGATGGTGCTTCCTATTTGATCGCACGCAGATTAAAAGAACCTTTTGACCCAAAATATTTAACAATATTTTAATTTATTAAAATAGTACTTTAAAATGTAGGCTGATAAATCACAAATAAAGGTTACCAGATGTTAAATAAAGTTATATAAGTAATCTATAAAATAATTATCACTAAGGGTTAATTCAGACCGCAACGCAACGAGGCGAGGCGAGGCAAGGCGCGGCGCGACATTTTGTATGGATTTGACAGATTTCAATTGCGTGAGACGTCTTGCGAATCTGTCAAATCCATATAAATTTAGAAATGCATCTACGCGTCGCGTTGCGGTCTGAATCAACTACCATGGTATAACAATAATCAATTACCATGGTATAACCGTCTGCCTATAACCTATTCCAGATCGAAGTCCACCCTTACCTGAACCAGGAGAAGCTGATCAGCTACTGCCGGGGGGCGGGGCTCGCCGTCACCGCGTACTCCCCGCTCGGCTCCCCCGACAGACCCTGGGCCAAACCCGGCGACCCCAACCTCATGGAGGACCCCCGCCTCAAGGCCATCGCCGACAAGTACGGCAAGACCATCGCGCAGGTCCTCATCAGGTAATATGACTCCCACATCGATTGACGGTGACTGGATTAATTTAAACTTAAACTGCTATTTTTTAAATTTTATAATGCCAAGCTTCTTTGCCCAGTGGGCAGTGCCGGTTTTAGCACTACCATAGCCCTGGGTGCTGATAGAGCTAATGCTGGACTGGATTTACACGGGTGACTAAAGCCGCACGATTTACGCCGCACGGCGAAAATCGACCGTTTAATTAAATGGCAATTCGACTACGCCGCATGCGGCTAATGCTCGATTTACACGGGTGACTAAAGCCGCACGCACACGCACAGACAATGGAGCGGGGAATTCACTACCGGGCTGCCCGCGGGCCGCCCGGTCTGGGACAAGTCTGCCGCTTGCCCCTATTGAACACACACAGAACAGGCAAGTCAGTCGAATAGATAGGGAGCTGCAGCTCGGTCGTGGACTCATGGACTCGATATTCTTTTTTAACAGATGATAGATCAGCATCGGCATTGATTTCTTTGGATTTTTCAATAAGTTCGCTGTAAGCGGCTTTACGTAGATCGGTGTTCATGTAATCCTTGCTTTTAACTTTCTACAAACAAGGATGCGACCGGTAAATGGAAATAAACGAATGTTAAAATTATTTTCTTAAGTTTAATGTTTGTATTGTTTACAATAATATATTTTAAAATAATATTTTAACTGCACTCCAGTCGCTCTCCAAGGCGCGAATGACGACGCGCGACGGGCCACCCGTCGCGACCATTCATGTACAGACTTGCCCGTGCCCGCGCGGGAAAAATGCGATCTCGCGGGCAGGCTGCGGGCACGGGCCGGCGGGCATGTCTGTGCCCGTACCTAGGAATTGACGAGCAGACATGCGACAGACCTGCCCGTGACGGGCGGCCCGTAGCGGGAGTTGGAGGCGTAATCATTCATATTATTGAAAATACTATGAGAGAAGTTGATTCCTAGGCAGATGGGGGAACTACGTAGTTCGGTCGCGTTAAGTCAAACCTATCCGACCGATCACAGCTAACATAAGCCGACCAACTGACGTAGGTCCGTCAACTGCCTAGGAATCAATTTTCTCGATGGTACATTGAGCAACTTCACATTTGTTAATGTAACAAAACTAAATGGTACTACTTAGGGTGTGTACGGGTTTCCCATATACAGTTCACTGTGAAAATAGCAGCGCTGAAAACGCATTTTTTGTGATTTGTATGGGCAAGCCCCGAGCGTCATGAATTTTTCCGTACAAAAGTAAAAAAAAGTTACTGCTACTTTCACAGCGAACTATGTATAGGGAACCCATTCACACCCTATAAACTTTAAGGCCTAAAGTATTATCACTAATTAGTTTTGTTACACCCTGTTTATGGTCTCGTTCCTCGTTGCAGGTACGCGATCGACCGGTCGCTGATCGTGATCCCGAAGTCTGTGACGGCGAGCCGCATCCAGCAGAACTTTCAGGTGTTCGATTTCCAGCTGACGGCGCAGGACCTCGCCGCCGTCGCCGCGCTCGAGTGCAACGGCCGCCTCTGCTCCATGGGAGAGTGAGTATGGCATGGTACTATCGGAGAAGTCTGTGACGGCGAGCCGCATCCGGCAGAACTTGCAGGTGTTCGACTTCCAGCTGACGGCGCAGGACCTCGCCGCCGTCGCCGCGCTCGAGTGCAACGGCCGCCTCTGCTACATCGGAGAGTGAGTATCAGCGCATGGTACTATCGGAGAACTTGATTCATAAGCAGATTGTGTCGAATTTGGTCGAGTAATGTCAAACCCTACCAAAGATCACGAGACACGAATAACATTGAATAGATTCGCTATCTCATATCAGCCTAAGAATCAATTTCTCGATCTCGATTACTTCGATGATTAAATTTTGACTTGAACTCCATACTTTTTCTGCCAAACTCTCCTATAAAAAGTAATCACTAATTAATAATTCATTCGATGTTGAGTGTAGCAGTTACCTACACAAATTATATTCTGGCTCCCAAATAGAGGTCAAATCAATTTCTCTTCTGATGTAATTTTTTTTTATATTTTCAGCACACATCATCCAGATTATCCATTCCATGACGAGTACTGATTTGGGCCGCGCACTGACTACTTATAACTGAAGATTTAATTGAAATTAAATTTAAGTGAAATATTTAAAACCATTGTTAAATGAATAAACGCTTAATTAAGTAACTTGGACTTTTATTTAGAACTCCGTGAACTAGTTCCTTTAAAATGGTGTTCTGTTAGACTGTAACCGATGGACGAATGTTAACTTTGGTACTACTCTGTGGTACTACCATTGCGCAGAAAGTATACAAGCAACAAAACAAAGTGATAAATGATAATACTTTAGGGTAAGTGCCCTTACGTTACGTAAGTTAGGTAGTGCTTACTGTGAAAGTAACAGCATCGAAAGAGTAACTTTTTTTGTGATTTTTATGAGCAGGAGAGCAACGCCAGTATCATGACTCATGAGTCATGACCCATTGATCATAATTTGATTACCAAAAAATTGTGAGATCAAATAGTTTGTACAGTTCTCTATATCAATGAATGAGCTTTTGCCCGCGGCTTCGCTCGCGTTAAGAAGTATTATTATAAACAAACTTTCATCCCCTATTTTAACCTCTTGGAGGTAGAATTGATCAAAATCCTTTCTCAGCGGATGCCAACGGTCCAGTGGTTTGGGCTGTGCGTTGATAGATCACCATGTCAGTCAGTCACCTTTGAGTTTTATATAGATAGATAAGAAAACATAAGTCAATGGCTCCCGTCAATGTCAGGTCCACGTTCAACTGTACTTCGACAAGGCTTTAGTTGAACGTGGGTGCAGGGTGGGTGGAAAATTTGAAAAATGAATATGAATTATGAATAGTTAACGGCCATTCTCAGGAGAGCAAAATTTAAGCGTCCCGGGCTTGTATACTCTGTAATATTATCTTATTCAAGTATGCAATATTTTTAAACGGTAGATAGCATCCGTAACTAGCTACAAACTTAAACACAGGCTTCTAATTTAAGTAATTCAGACTAAATTAATTTAAGTCGTGTTCAAAAATCATGTTTTTCTCATTACCGTGACGTGTCCCCAAGCCAACTTGATCTCGAAACTTGCTTATATTTTTATAACATACATATTAACCATGATCTATTCATCGTTTTAAATGCTCATAAACATTGGTTATCGCATTGGAAAATATCGACTCAATAGGCCCAGCCCATAAATAGTTATCACTTATCATGAAATAATCGCTTGTCCTATCAAAAGTTCTAATTACCGTAACGCATGCTGTTTTCGGGTGCCCACCCAAAAATAACAGGATTTGGCACATTACAAGTGCACGGGTCACTTCCCCTTAGCGTGTTCCACGGCCCATCAGCGGTCCCACGTCGTTAATGTTAGTGTGCCGCCGATGAAGCACGAGAGTATCTACTTACCGTAGCTTTGGTAACGAACTTTTATAATTACCGTAATCTTACTTTGCTACTTTATTTTTAAATAAGATTGTATGTTGATCATGTCAATCTAGAAAGTAATTTGGCCTACGTACTTTGCCCTAAGCAAGTTTTTGCAAACTGTGTCGGTTTTTAAAATTTTTCAAGAAAATCTAACTTTTTCTAATTACCGTATACTAATTACAATATGTTCCTAATTACCGTTGTATGAAAAACTGATACGTATTTTTTTTATCAATTGAAGTTTTCTCGCGGTTTCCATAGATTATTATTTTCATGAATGAGTCTTTAATAATACTAGCTTTTGCCCGCGCTTTGCCCGCGTTAAAAAGTATTATTATATACAATCTTTCATCCCCTATTTTTTTTTCTATGGACGCTTCACACCACGTCAGTCTGGCCCCGTGCTAAGTACCTGAAGGACTTGTGTTACAGGTACCAGACAACGGAAATATATTTAATACTTTTATACTATACATATATTTAAGATTTTTATTATATCATACACATATTTAATACACATCCATGACCCAGGAACATTGAAAAACTTTTTGTTCCGTCGGCGGGATTCGAACCCGCGACCCCCGGCTTGAGTTGCCACACACTCTAACCATTGAGCCACGGAGGTCGTCAATTTTATCCCCTTAGAGGTAAAATTTATCAAAACCTTTTCTTAGAGGATGCCTACGTCATAGTAGCTTTATGCATGGAAAGTATTAGCCCGATCGGTTTAAAATTATGTTGTAAAGTGGTCTGGGGCTCTCTCTAGATAGTATAAATTAAGGTGTGGAGTTCTACAAGATGGATTAACATCTCCTCAACCTCCTTCAACCTTTACGTAAATAAGCTGATCGAGGAGCTGAGCAGCACTTATGTCGGTTGTTCCATTGGCGGAGTAATGCTGAACAACATTAGTTATGCTGATGACTTGGTGTTGCTCATTCCCTCGATCAGTGGCCTCAGAAAACTGCTAGGCAAGGGTCAAGCGTATGCCGAGGCCCAAGGACTCAGGTATAACTCTAAGAAAAGTGAACTTCTTGTTTTACAACCCCGTGAACACAAAGTTAGCACAATACCACCTGTGTTTCTAAATCAAATTCCACTTGCTAGAGTCAATAAATTCAAATACCTGGGTCATTGGGTAACTGACACGCTTGCTGACGAAGTAAAAAATGAGAGGGAGTGAAGGGCGTTGGCCGTACGTGGGAACATGTAAGCTCGTAGATTTGCAAGATGCTCTATAGAGGTGAAAGGGACTTTATTTAAAGCTTACTGTCAGTCCTTTTACACATGCAATCTATGGGCGAGCTACACCCAGCGTGCGATAAATGCTCTTCGTGTTCAGTACAATAATATCTTTAGAATGCTGTTAGGACTACCGAGGTACTGTAGTGCCTTAGGTATGTTTGCCGAAATGCGCACTGATGGCTGTAACGCCATACTAAGGAAACGAGTGGCGTCATTGATGCAGCGTGTCAGAAGTAGTCATAACAGCATTCTAAGGGTATTAACTGACAGTTTTGATGGTTTGATAAGGCATTGGATAGAGGTGCATGTTAGATAGAGATTAAGTGTCATTAATAGTTTCAATGCCTTACCATTCATAATAAATAATTTTATACTAAAATGCAATGTAATGTACTAACATAATTTAAATTTTAATTGTACTTTCTACTAACACTATGGATTTCCTGTGATCCGAAATAAATGTTTATTATTATTATTATTAAAATTTACAAAGTTTCATAGCCCTTTGGGGGTGGAATTGATAAAAAAACTTTCTTAGCGGATGCCTATGTCATAACATCTACCTGCATCCCAAATTTTAGCCCGATCCGTCCAGTGGTTTGGGCTGTGCGTTGATACATCACTATGTCAGTTAGTCCCTTTGTGATATATATAATATTTAGATATCTATATGCTGAGTATTCATAAAATTATATACAATTTTTTTTGGATGGGAATGACCAGAGAAGAAATTGGAAAAAAAAGGCTTGTTCCTTGAAAACGTCGAGTAAGAATTTGAAATTACCCAGTTTTATATCAGAGATCAAAGGAAAAAGTGAAAGAAAGGTATACTTAACAAAAGAAAATACTGCTTATCAGCGAAATTCCAACGAAACGGCAGAAGAAAACTCAAAAAAGAAATGAGTTAAACTTTAGAGCTTATTACAAAAGACAAAAAGAAAAGAAAAAAATGGAAAAAAATCGAGAAATAAGTGTTCATAAATAGAGATGAACTTGTAAATTTACGAGAAAACAAAAATAAGTAAATTTCGAGCTGTAAAAGCTGTGAGCTACATTTGAGTTGCTATTCTGTCCAAATAGATTTAGAATATAATTTTATTTTTAGGGTCATCGTACCTGGATCTTAATATATAATTAAAACCGATTAAAATAATGCTTGTTGTTATTTCCTCATTTTTCAGATTTTATTTGAAAGTGTCTATTTTTTACTATTGGCACGTTATGGTTGTATAGGACATCTTTAATTCTACCCCTTTCGTGACAATTATACATGTGCAACTTATTACTCAGTGTTTTTCTATGAGGTTTTAGATTACCGTTACATAAAATTTTACATTTGTCTAATTACCGTACCCATAAAATTTTTAAGTCTTATTATCTAAAAAACTATAATTAACTGTACCACGCCAAATTTATTATTGTATTCGTATCTTTCATTACTTTCATATTTTAATGAGTTTAAGTCAAATTAGCGAAGAAAAAAAAATGGTAACGGTAATTAGGCAAATAATGCCAAACCGGAGAATGGCCGTTGAATGAAAGTTCCAGTGATAGTATCGACTCTATATTCAGATTCCTACTTCCTAGCACTTATTTTTGTATTTCCTAGTACCCTGAGCTACCTACTTTCTGTATCACTCCAGGGTATGTTTCTTGCTTTCGGAACCTCTTGAGTAGCCTTAAAAAAATTGGCACATTTTGGAAAAATTTGTATCACTGATGAAACAGAATTAAAAAATATATATTTGACATTGACAATTGACAGCTCTCAAATGTCAATTTCCAAAACAAACTCACGTGTGTTTCTGTGATGTGAATTTATTTAAAAAACGCGAATTTAATAAAATGTTATTATTAGAAGATAGAGAAATCGATTTTTTTGTGGGAAGTAAAATTGGATCTTTCAAACGTAAGTGTTTAAAAGGAAGTTTTTGAGCTACTTTAATGCTATTTCTTATCTGTTGAAATCTGGTAAGTTGAGCTCTAGAGTAACTCAAAAATTTCTGTTTATTTCTTGTTAATTTTCCTTAATTCGTACCCTCTGTGCATATTATTAGACATAATATTATAATTCATAAACTTTTCAAACTCAAAAGATAACTTACACACTTGGTTTTTTTTACCATCGGTACTTTTATTTTATCCAATAAATGGGCGTGCATAAAGCGACTATATTATAACTAATACTTAAAATATATCTTTGGCAGATATAAAATACCACACTGATGCTACAAAAAACAATAAAAAATGTATAGAGAATTTAGTGGAAATAAAGGACCTCCAAAAAGATGATGCTATCACATGTATGGTTTGGGGCAACGCGGAACAAACAGAAATATTATTAGCTAGAAAAAACCAACAGGTATTTATCAACTATTGTTGTGATTTTTACATAAGTTACTTATTTACTTAGTTAATGAAAACATTATTCTAAATTATCCTCCTGTCATGCTACAGATTCAAGTATTTAATACTCTAGATGGCTTTACAAAGACATACACAGCAGACTTTGGCACGGGTGATGTGGTTGGACTCGGGCGGTACAAACGGAGGTTAATAGCTGGATTGGCTAGTGGATTGGTTCAGGTGTGGAGTAAAAAAGAAAACACAATCATTAATACGGGAGGTAAACTTGACAGAATGAGAGTCTGTGCAGAGGACAACACTCTCTTTGCCACAGGTAAGTTTGAAAAATGTGTTTGTCTGAATATTTAGATTTAAAAACCCAGGCCAGACTATTGTATTGATCCCATAAAGTTAATATACCTAGGGGAATAGAGAAACAAAAGCCTGAGCAAGCGAGATGTCACTATCAGTAACACAGATGTAAATCAATTTCGGTTTTGTTTGACAGCTCAAGATTGTTGCTCTATTCCGCTAGGTATATTAACTTTATGGTTGATCCAACTATATTATATTGCAATTCCCTTATTCATATCACTGAACCATGGAGATTATTGTAAATTGTGGAAATACAAATAAATTCATGAGCTACATCTATAATATAAAAATGAGTCGCTGAATGTGTTGCTAAGCGCAAAACTCGAGAACGGCTGAACGGATTGGGCTGATTTTAGTCTTGAAATATTCGTAGAAGTCCAGGGAAGGTTTTAAAGTGACCTGTGACACGAAGTTCACCGGGACAGCTAGTTCTCAATATAAATGCATAATATATTCATTGAGACAGTAATTATCAAATAAATCTGATACACATAATATTATTATGTATGTTCTCATGATGTTGGGAGCCTCAAAGCATGTTACATTTACATCAGGTGGTGAGGAGAATGAGCTCAAGGTGTGGAAAGTGGGTGAGACTGTACCGGTGTTCACTGCCAAGAACCTTCCCCACGACTCCCTGCAGCTGCGGCGCCCCGTTTGGGTCTCCGACCTCACCTTCCTCTCTGATACACTCCTGGCAGTGTGCTCCAGACATGGTTATGTCAGGTAAGTGTTAAATAAATTAATAATAACTTAAAACATAATTAAAATTAAAAGGACAGTTACATTTTCCGTATATGATTTCCGAATTAATTTGGAATTGGTATTTGGAAATTCAAATACTGTAAAACCCAGGATAAGGTTTCACGTTACTATGGGGGAGATCTGTACCCTAGCACTAAGATCCCTAACACCTACCACCCTAATGCCCTAAGGTCCTAGCCCTAACCATAGGTTTTTGTGATATAAATAAAATAAAAATAAAATAAAATAAAAAATAAAAAATAAAAATAGCCTTTATTTTCCTACCACCAATTTACAGAAATATACTAGAGAATAAATTTACTTAATACTTAATAAACAATTTTACTAACTAAAATATAACAAAATATAACATTTCTCTCCCTATAACTACATATTATTATTATACTTAATATTTTAACGTAACTAAATTTTTGGTGGTAGTCGCCTCTACGGCGTAGGCCTCTCCTAAATCCTTCCAAATAATTCTATCTCGGGCTACTTGCATCCAGTTATTTCCACACCTGTCTCTGAAAATGTCTCTCCATCGTTTGTTGGGTCTGCCTTTTTTTCTTTTTAAGTTTCTTGGTATCCATTCTGTCAACCGTTTTGTCCATCTATTATTCATTCTACAAACATGTCCAGCCCACTGCCACTTAAGTGTTCGGATTCTTTTGGTAACATCTATAATTTTAGTTTTTGTTCTGATATCACTGTTACGAATTCGGTCAGATAATTTAATTCCTAACATACTTCTTTCCATCTTACGTTGACAAATGGCAATCTTATCTTCTTCCTCTTTCCTTAAAGACCACGTCTGACAACCATAAGTAAGACAAGGTAACACTGTTGTTTCGTAAATTCGTTTTTTTAAATTAAGATCTATACAGCTGTTTTTCATTATTTCTCTTAATCTCCAATATTTTTGCCATGCTAAAGTTATCCTTCTTTGTATTTCTTTCGCACAGTTATTTTCAAAAGATATTATCTGCCCAAGGTAAGTGTATTCGGTCACATACTCTATATTTTCATTATTTACTTGAATATCCTGTTGAGGGCCGTTTGTTAAGATCTTAGTTTTGGTCGTGTTGAGTGACAATCCTACCTTGTAACTTGCCGACGCCAGCTCGCCAGTCATATTCTCTAGTTCTATTGGGCTTTCTGCAAATACTACGATGTCGTCCGCAAAACGCAGATGGCTTAGAAGTTCTCCGTCTATATTCACACCTTTGGATTCCCAGTCCATAGATCTAAAAACTGACTCTAGCACGGCTGAGAAAATTTTTGGAGAGAGCGGGTCGCCCTGTCTTACTCCTCTTTTTATCGGGAACTCTATCCCTTCGCTTGTGATATATAAATGTATTTAATAAGTCCAGGAAACCTGCTACCATGAGACCTAAGGTAGTTGAAGGTAGCCAGGCGGATAGTTGAAGGGAAGGGAAAAAGCTCAGGTGACTGGGTTAGGCTAAAGGTGTCTTGGCCACAGTGAGAGGTTGTCGGTAGGGATTTGGGAGTCGGTCGGAACACATCCAGAGAGTAGCCCTGGACGAGTGTTTAAGGGTAGGAAATGGGAGATGAGTGAGACACAACTAGAAGTTGATATCTGATTTATTGTAACTAATTCTTACAATATATACTTCTTCACTTTTACGCACACAAATATTTACAAGTCTCCTAAACACAACACATATGTATACAAATTATGCTATTCATCACTTTATTTAGAGTAGATTGAGTTCAGTAGTTTAAGAATGTGATGAGTGTGCGACAACGCGAACTAGTTCACATGTTCAATGCTGAACAAATACATTAACTGATGCACACATTCGCTTTTTTCCGAACGAAACGAATTCCGAAAAATAGTAACACACAACAAAATTTTACTATTGCGAGCCTGTCAGGATTCAAACCTGGAATCTTCTGATCCGTAGTCAGACGCGTTATCCGTTGCGACTTGCGTCACAGGGTGATGAGTACTAAAATTCTAGAGTAGATTCCTAAGGAGTTATTTCCCACACTTATGAATGTAAATGGGCTGTCAGCTTGTCTCGACTGAAGATGACTCAGCGCCCGTGTTGCCGGCTATGCGTCAAATGGCAGCGCTCCGTCGACGCAACGCCCGTGTGGACAGGCTCTTACGAAATTTTTTTTTTTTTTAAAGAAGGCAGGTCGCTGTAGCCCTGACGTCACTGCGACCCATGAGGATCTATTGTGACTCCTTCGCACTAGAGTATCCTCCCCAACCCAATACTGCTATAAATTGAACGATATGGTTGGGGTTGATGCCACGAATTTCCTCTGTGGACGAGTATTTGTGGCGACCAAGGTGCCTGTTCCTGCTCTGTAGTAGAGCAGGGCAGTCGAGGAGAAGGTGAATAGGTGTTTCATCCTCCTGCTCACAGAATCTGCAAGTCGGGATGCTACAAATACCCATTCTGTTTAGGTGTTTGTTGAGCTTGCAGTGCCCAGTTAGGATTCTTAATTGGTTCCTACCCAAGGTGAGCACTAATTCTGATTGTTTCTTGTTGAAGTCAGGAATTAGTGCCTTGGAGTGTTCAAGGCCAGGGGTCTCAGCCTATTGCTTCCTGCATAGTCTGTGACCCCATTCCTTGAGCACTTGCTTTGTGGTACTGGGAGTTATACCACAGACTGGTTCTGGACCATATATGAGACTCTCGGCCCCAAGCCTAGCCAGTTCGTCAGCGGTTTCATTGCCGGGGACGTTGCTATGGCCCGGGACCCATACTAGGCGGATGTTGTGTCTTACGAAAATACGGCGCGACACGTTCCGCCGAGTGAGCTACAAATACACGAGGCTTAAGGGGGTAGAAGCAGGTAGAGGTTGCGGGGCTTGAAGACAGGAAATTGGTGATGCATATTCTGAATACACAGCGGCTACCACTCACCATGAGGACTGAGGTGTGTAGTCTGCTCGTTTCCTGGTTCATTTCAATAAAAAATATATCCTGCAGGTTATACGACACCCGCGCGCAGCGACGGCCCGTGGTCAACGTGGAGTTTAAGATGGCCGCCACCTGCCTCACTCCGAGCTTCGAAGAGAGGTGAGCCTGTAGCAATGTCAATCCTACTGCGGTTTAAGAAATTAGGATTGACACAATATTTAAAAAGCTATAAATGTACGTTCCTACATAAAAAAATTAAAGCGATTTATTAATAAACAACTAAACAACTACTGCATTTTCTGTTAATTTTTAAAATTTTTATAGGCAAGTGATTGTGGGCTTCGGTCGTGGTCAGCTGCAGTGCGTGGACCTGCGTCGTGGGCGGCCGGACCGCGTGTACAAGGGGGCGGTGGGCGCGGTCACGGGCGTGGTCGCCGAGCGCCGCGCGCGCGTCCTCGTCAGCGCCTCGCTCGACAGACACCTGCGCGTCCACAACTACGACACCAAGGAGCTGCTGTATAAGGTTGTTATCTATTATTTATAGTAGTTTTAATATACATTTAAAAAATATTAAAATTACTAGCTGTCCCGGTGAACTTCGTGTCACTTTAAAACCTTCCCTGGACTTCTACGAATATTTTAAGACTAAAATCAGCCCAATCCGTTCAGCCATTTTCGAGTTTTAGCGCGACTAACACATTTGGAAATCCATTTTTATATATAAGATAAATGAAACTTCTTTTTTATTACCACCTACCAATTTGTATCTGACGCCTTGTTTAATGCATTATTATGTTTTGTTTTTTTTTTTCTTGCATTGTTGTGTTTTTGTGCTTCTGTTTACTTTCATTTTAAGTACAGTTATGTATGCACAACGAATCCCAGTCAGGTAAATTTTCCATTATCATTTGATCTTTCATTATCAAACTGATAGCTCGGAGACTTTCAGCAAAGTAGCAAACTCCTTACTAATAATGGTAAATTAATATCAAATCGCACATAAGTGCGCAGGCCGAGTTCTTGTTATAAATGCCAGCTATAGAATCTGTGCCAAATTACATAAAATTGCTCTTTCAAACTTAAAAAAACTATTCCGCTTTATAATACGTATAAGTATAGATAGTGGGAACAGGAATAAATGTCTGAATACCTACTACCCATTGCATCAACGGCAGATGAAACAGTAGGTATAGGTAGGTACCTGCCATTAATATGGAGTTTGCTACTTTACTGTAAGTCTGCCGAACGCTCGCTCCCAGTTTAAAAGATGTAATAGAAATCGTATAATATTTTCCAGCAATACTTGACGTCGAAACTGACGGGGGTGCTGGTGCAGTCCGAGAGCAGCACGCCGCTGCACCGCGCCGCCGAGGTGAAGGCGGAGGAGGGGGCGGAGGCGGGCGCGGGGGTGGAGGCCGGCGGCGACGAGCTCGACCGCCTGTTCGACGATATGGAGGCCATCGGGTGAGTCGCGGACGAAATACATACTAATATTGTTAAATTCAGAAGTATGTGTGTTAATTAGGTACTTCTTTATTTTGTTGTATTCATCACAGTTTACACGATAATCCTTTGAACCGATCAGAATGCGAATGAAGCTCCATTGAGTTCTGGAAAAGCACATAAGGCTAGTTGCTACCCTAAAGAAAGAGGACGGTTCCTGCGCGATTTAGGAGCAACGAAGTTGCGTGCAACGTCCAGTGTCCAATAAGTATAATTATTAATTATAGACTATAGTATTGTTAACTATAATTCATGTGAACATAATTAAGTAATATGTATAATAGTTAATTATGTATTTTTATTATTTAGTGAAAAAACGAGTAAGAAACGACGTGCGCTAGACGAAGTAGATCGGAAGCGCATGAAGCCTTCCACGGGGGGCAGCACTGACGCTGACCTCGACGGCACGCGACCCGACGCCGCGTCTGAGGACGACGCGCCACCCGACGCCGCGTCGGACGGCAACACGCCCGAGGACGCCATCGTGCAACTGCTCCGCAGCACCGAACGGACGAAGAAGAAGAGAGAAAAACTCAAAAGGGAGAAGAAGGCAAAGAGCGTTTTCCACAACGTCTGAACTCGGGAATAAATATTTTTACTTCAGCATTTTTTTATTTCCAGCCAGAGTCATTCTTAAGCACAAGTAGCCAGTGTAAAATATAGCGGCTGGAGAAACTCAGACCCTGCGGCCTCACACCTCCAAACCTCACGATACTGTCCCACCAGAGGAGCCTTCCACTGGTCGAGTAAAGAAAGTGCCTAAACATTTGACGCCGAAAATGGAAAATGTTTTAAAATTAGATGAAATCACAAGAAACAAAATGAAGCATCAATATAGGATAATTATAATAATTTATTAAGTAGAAGGGATAATGGATGTTTACTCATCAATCCCCAAGCGGCAGCCGGCTGCCGCATAACAATTGAAAATCTATTGTGTCTGCGATACCCACGATGGAGGTGTTAATATACCATAGAAGAAATTATTTTATAGGCAGATGGTGGACTTGCGTCATTTGGTCGGGTTATATTAATTCAATGTTAGTGTTGTGATCTTTCAACTAGGTTAGATTTAACGCGTTATGTGACTTAAGAGTCCGGGTACCATCGCAGTTCTCATGTACAAACGTAATACCAAGATAATTTCCCATACGAGAATATTTACCATATTTGAGTTATTATTCAGCATAAGATAGTAATTACTTAGGTTCCTGTACAAAGATACACTGCATAATATTTGCATACCAAAAAATATTACAATTTAGTATGTAAATATTGTAATCGTTCATATTTTTCTATTATTAATATTATTCTCGTATGGGAAATGATCTTGGTATTACGTTTGTATGAGAATTGCGATGGCACCCGGACTCTTAATATCTTACGCACGTATCTTCCGCCTATGAATTGATTTCATAAATGTACTATCATAAGCAGTTGCGGCGTTATAGCGACTGGGCGACTGCCCAGGGCGCCGAAAGCAAACAAAAAGGGGCGCCTGTGGCGCGCCCCTTTTTTTATCCCTACCGGTGTGCCGAGTGTGAGTTTTTGTTTGACATTCGATCGTGAACGCGTTTGGCGTTTACTAAGATTGTATGGGATTCGTACAGCGCCACCTAGCGACGCTACGACTGCACCCTGAATGCCGAAGAAATCTCGCCCAGGGCGCTGGTAGTGCTAAAACCGGCACTTATCATAGGTATAGTATTTTTGATAAAGCACAACGGACTGGCCTATGCCAATAATAATTCTTCAAGCCCCATAAGAGCACCGGTGATCGCGACAACAATAGAATACAATAGCATTTCCTGGAAACTGTGATCGAAGTAATAATGAAAAACATAATTTAAAAAAAAATCAGTTTACTATGGTTTATTTAAACAATCAAAAATCTAAATCTTCATTCCTGAGCAAATTCCTGAGACACTTTTATTTTATTTTATTTTATTTTATTAAATTCGGAAAACTTACGGCTAAATACAAGAGCAAATACAAATTACACAAACATGAAGGCCAATTACAAGTTTTCACAGATAAACAGAAAAAAAACTTACATACAAAATTGGAGTCAGTGGTTAACAAAGTAATTATAGTGTAAGGCAAAAACAGTACGTTACAATACAAAAGACATAGGGTACAAATTAAGATGTGAAGAATTTTTTAACAAGACTGTTCTTCATTTTGGAAATACTGGTATTAAATAAATCTAGGTCTGCGTCATATGCAATCGTATTATAATTTTTACTAGCTCTTATAATGAAACTATTTTGCCTATATGTGCTGTTAACAAATGGGATATGGAGCAGCTTGGGCCTACGCATTTTGACGGGACATGTTACCAGACCTAGCTCGCCAAGTAACTCCGGGCAATCAACCATGCTGTTGGCTATCTTAAAGAGATATGTTAAATCCGCAATACATCGTCGTTCGTGTAGGGGCAAAATGTGAAATTTTGCCCCTACACTAATTCCCTTGTTGTTTTATTGACACTAATTCCCTTTTTTATAAACATTTAAATATCCCGTGTATGTTTATACTTTATATTTCTCTATACATTTAAAGAAAAAATAAAACTAAAATAAGTAACATGAAAAACTTGAAAATAAACATAATGTACCATACTCCTACTTAAACAATTAGTAAATCAACATTTCTTTAGTCGTAATTGACATTTTTATACAAACGGCTGCATGTTGCTAGAGTTACCAGCGCTGGACGATGATCTGCCATATATATAATTTTTTGTGGATGTGTACATTTGTAAACCTCTGATTCGGGGCAATGAGAACAACCTCTAAAGCTAGCGACATGGCCTTCCAGGTCACAGTTGGCACACTTAACGGGGTCCTCGGGGTTTCTATCACACTGTTTGGACAAATGGTTCCCGGCACACTTCACACATCTAATCTTCCCATGGCAGTACCTTTGGGAGTGACCCCACTTCTGGCAGCGGTAGCACTGCTTAGTTTTGTCATTGATAGGCTCCAATTTAACATCCTGCCCAAATATTTGCTTAACTAGAAGCAATTTCCTCCCGCTGTTGTTGTTCGGTACGACCACCAGGAAGAGTGCATTCTTGTCCTTTTCAGCACGGTGTCTCACCATTTTATGTACTCTGACTACAGGAATGGAAGTTTTTAATTCTGCTTTTAGTTTGTCCTCGTGTATGTCCTTCAATCCCCTAACCACGACTTTCATTTTCCGTTTGGAAGGGTTGCCGAAAGTGTGATAGGGCAGATTTTTCATATCGAAATATTGGACGATGTTCTTGTGGTCCTCGTAGGTCGGACAGCTAATTCTCGTGTAATCTCTACCGAGAATCGGATGATAGAACCTCACTTCTTTGGCCAGAAGTTTGCGTGCATGTTTGCCGAAATCAAAAGGTTTGTGCAATAGTATGTCTGGCGTTTTCAGGCACGGTTTTGGCCATTGCGTCAGAACGTCGGGGTCGAAATTATTTGAAAATATTAACGATCCTGTGTTTGCTTTTTCGATGGTGTCGTGGTTTTGTTTCGGACATGATATATGGCATTCGCTTAAAGCGGTTACTAATTTCTTAGACTTTTTTTTCTTAGTCATCCTGTAAAATAATTATTTAAGTAAATTATTCGTAGGTACCTAAAATATTTTAATACTAGATGAAGCCCGTGCTCCTTTGCGCCGTTTGTTGTTCCGGGTTATAAGGTATCCTACTCCTTGTGAGTATAGTATTCGTTGGTATCCTATGTACTTTCCCGAGACTCAATATATCCATATTATTCCATACCAAAGCGGTTTGGACGTGAAGAGACAGACACGCTTTCCCATTTATAATATTAGTAAGAATGGAATTACTTATATACATATGTAGATGTGTTTTAAAAAAATATAAGTAAGTACGGTATTTACTTACCTTCAATATTATATTGGATTAAAAGATAAGTATTTAAAATAACTAAAAAAACGTTCTATACGGTATAAGTAAAACTCAATGGTAAAACTACACAAGTACACCCTCTCTTAAATATTGTAATATTTTGTGCAAAAATATTTTTAAAATCTACCGTCTTTCTTTTCGTTAGTTATCTATGACAGATGTCATTGCAGGACGCGTGCGCAACATTGAAAACGTAACTTTGTATGGACGTCTTTTTTAACCCCTGACAAAAAAGAGGGGTGTTATAAGTTTGACGTGTCTGTCTGTCGGTCTGTCTGTCTATCTGTCTGTCTGTCTGTCTGTGGCATCGTAGCATCCAAACGGGTGGACAGATTTTGATTTCTAGTTTTTTCTATTTGAAAGCTGATTGTGATTTATTTAATCGGACGCCTGCAACTCTGTTTATTTATGAACATTGAACCATAGTTCGTACATCATAAGATTTTTTTGGATTCCGTACCCAAAGGGTAAAAACGGGACCCTATTACTAAGACTTCGTTGTCTGTCCGTCTGTCTGTCTCCAGGCTGTATCTCAAGATCCGCCATAGCTAGACTTCTGAATTTTTTACAGATTGTGTATATCTGTTGCCGCTCTAACAAATACTGAAAACAAAATAAAATTAATATTTAAACAGCAAATTAGTATTCTCATATGCGGCTAAAAAAGTATTTAAAATAAACGTGTATCTAGAATCATCATTTTACAATGTATCTTGCTTATGATCAAGCGTCTATTACAGTAATATTATAATATTCATTATTTTATTAATATTGATTAAGAAATATTGTTACATAAATATATTTATAATGATTATTATTAATCATAATATTGTGTCTAAGAAATATTTTTTTATTTAAAATATAAGTGGATCAGAATGACTGGCTTTTCTTATTAATAACCATACGGCATACGGCATACCCATTAGTCATTAGTTATTACTCATTAGTTAAGCTCATAGTAGAAGAAATGAGACGAAAGGAAGATACGATACTGAACACTTGATAAGCTCTTTTTGTAATAATTTAATTCAACATCTTTGCACAGAGCCTACAAACAATAATTGAACGTTGAACGCAACATAAAAAAATAATAATTTTAAATCGCTTCTTCCCCTATTACTGCCGATCCACACTCGCGCGCGACAGCGCGCCGCGCATCGCGGCCGCGCGGATCGCGCATTCTGCCAAATTTACTGATCCTTTACTTTTTAATTTCTTCACTTTCTTGACGCACTATAGTTTGCGCTCTTGAGCCGTATTTATCTTACTTTATATTATAAACTCCCGCGCGGCTTCGCTCGCGTAAATTATTAGGAATTGTACGGAAATCGTACATTTTTTCGCAACAAAATAGCTTATCTCTCTTCACGTAGTCTACTCTATATCTGTGCCAAATAACATACAAAATTGCTTTAGTAGTTCGTGAGATAAACCCTTGCTAATAATTTTCCGTTTTAACCACATTTCCTCTGTTTCTTCGGTCCTATTAGTTTGCGTGATAAAATAGCCTATAGCCTTCTTTGATAAATGAGCTATGTAACACTAAAATATTTTTTTATCTGACCAATAGTTCCTGTGATTAACGTGTTCAATCAAACAAATAAATATTTTTTAAATCGCTTGACAAAATCGAATCTTGATCTAAATGACTATGAAAAGTACCAATAGGTCATAATAGGCTCATAATCATGGGATGCATAAGTATAACTTTATAAGGTATAGCTGTTGCCCGCGACTTCGTCCGCGGCAATAATATTATAGTAGTATGTCTGCAGGCTGATATATCTCAAGCATCGCGCTAGCTAGAAAGTTGAAATTACAAAATATGTATGAACAAATATAACAATTTAGAATATATCCTCCTTTATTGAAAGTCGGTTAAAAGGTAGCCTGAGTTACTCCTTATTATATCCACTATCTGCCAAAAAAAAGTCCCGTTAAAATTGTTCCAGCCGTTTTAGAGATTATCCGGAACAAACAGACAGACATACAGACAGACAAAAATTGTAAAAAGTGCTATTTTGGTATATGTACCGTATGTACATTCATATACATGTAGTAAAAAACGGTTCTTTCAATATTACAAACAGACACTCCAATTTTATTTATATGTATAGATGTATAGATAATATGGTAGTGATAATGAATGTAATTTGCATAGTAGCATATGCTTTCCGTTCTTAAAGTAATGCAAAGGAGTTCTCTCAGCACCTTCCCAATCTAATCATGGTATACCTTGGTGCAAAATCTTACTTGTTGATTGCATATGCTTAGACTGGGTTGCACCAGAGGCGTGGGTAAAGTTAAAGTTATATTTAAGGTAAAAACCAAAGAGCTCGACAAGGTTTTAAATGCATGTGGCGAAAAAAGGAACTAACGCTGTCATCATACAAAAACCGCAATTTTTGACAGTTCTCCTTTACCAGCAGCGCCCCCGCCCACGCGCATGTATAACCTTGTTGGATCAGCTGTCATCTGTCAATTTCTCCGAGAAAAGTTAAGGGTAAATTTACCTTAACTATAACTTTAACTTTACCCACGCCTCTGGTGCAACCCAGTCTAAGACTGGGTTGCACCAGAGGCGTGGCTTAGACTACTTCCCACGAAACCGAAGTCACCACATGTTTCCATATAAATTTTAAGGAGTTCCCTCGATTAGTCATGGCTCCCAGCATCAGATCACCACTTTTGTGAGTATAGTACCAAATTGGGATGACACTCTGTACGCCAAAAGAAAAATTTTGAAAATCGGTTCACAAACGGCGGAGTAATCATTGAATATAAAAAAACGAACATAACACCTCCCCCATTTTGAAAGTCAGTTAAAATTGTAGCCTATGTGTTATTCTCATGTATAAGCTATATTATTGTAAAGTTTCATTAAGATACATTCAGTAGTTTTTGCGTGAAAGAGTAACAAACATCCATACATCCATACATCCAAACAAACTTTCGCCCTTATAATATTATAAAGTAAATAAAGTAATAAAGTATAAAGTAATAAAGTATATAAAGTAATAAAATATATAAAGTATAAAGTAACTAGCTGTTGCCCGCGACTTCGTCCGCGTGGACTTCAGTTTATAGCGCGCGATGTCAACAAAATTGGTGTCAAATGCTTTTATAAAAAAACCCTGGTACCCCTTAAATCAATACAGCTGTCCAGTGTGCACACAATAAGTATTTAATTTTTTTATATTAAACTTTATATTTTATGCCAAATTTTAAAGCTTATTTAGCCCCCCAATTACACAACTTTACCCATAAACTATTTATCATTGATAGGTTTAAGGTTACGTCACTGCACAGATAAAGTACTGAGTTATTTAATACCTACCGTAGAATAGATCAACAATCGAAAAAAATCGAAACTTAGATGGAAGATGATACCACCTCTTATAGAAAGACTTTTGAGCAAGCGTCAGCGCGATGTAAAAGACGCACGGCGCCATCTATTATGAATTTTTGGAACTAACTTTATTTGAACAAATTTATGCATTTTCACCCCCTTACAACCCTTTTTTTTCAGTAAAAAAGTAGCCTATGTCCTTTCTCAGGCTTTAGACTATCTGTATACAAAATTTCATTACAATCGGTTCGGTAGTTTTGGCGTTTGGCGTGAAAGCGAGACTGACAGACAGACAGACAGACAAAGATACTTTCGCATTTATAATATTAGTATAGATTATGTGCACACTGCACAGCTGTTTTTGGGTATTTTGATTAATTAAGGGCCGCGCTACACCGGAATGGCAGCGGCGAGGCGAGCACTTTCAGCGCTGCCATTCCGGTGTAGCACGGCCCTAAGAGGGTACCAGTTACCAGGGTTTTAAAAAGTTTTTAAATTTGACACAAATTTTGTTGACACCGCGCGCTATAAACTAAAGTCCACGCGGACGAAGTCGCGGGCAACAGCTAGTTATGAATAAAAACAATATATAATAAAGTAGGTATGATTAGTTCTGTTACAATAATGAAGTAAAAAATAAAACGCCATCTGTTTTCATATATTAGAATTAAAATGTTGATTGCATTGATATATTTTCTGGATGGAATACAGGCCAACACTGTACACTCGAACTCCTTTATTTTAGAGCGCCTTTTGTTGTCAACTCTTCATTTTATATGTTCTTTATTTTATGTGTGTGTTTGTAACTGTGATTCATTCATAATGCATGCATTTCTAATATATTATATTAGAAATGCAGTAGGAGTTCTATAAGATAAGATAGATTGATTATTATTATACCAAGTGATAATATTATTAAACATATTATTCTAACGTATTAAAAACTATAAACAAAAACATAATAACTAATTATAAGTATGATTAGTTCTATGTTACAATGAAGTAAAAAATAAAACGCCATCTGTTGAATCGTATTAGAACTAAAATGTTCATTGCATCGATATATTTCTGGATTTTTTATAATATTATACATAAAATATATTTAAGATTTTAGAAAAAATATTTTAATACACATCCAAGACCCAGGAACATTGAAAACTTTTTGTTCCGCCTGCGGGACTCGAACCCAGGATCCCCGGGATGAGCGCTGGCCACGCTCATCATCATTCATCGATATTTCCATGGAAATAAGATATTTTCCCACATCAAAATATAGCCTATGTCCTTTCTCAGACTCTAGAATAACTATGTACAAAATTTCATTGCAATCGGTTCAGTAGTTTTGGCGTGAAAGTGAGACAGACAGACAGACAGAGATACTTTCGCATTTATAATATTAGTATGGATAAAGTATATAAAGTCTAAAGTAATAAAGTATAAAGTAGGATTAATTATATTCTGTTCACTAAACAATACTGGCATGTCTTGTATGGCAAAAGCCCTTATTAAAATAAAGATTTAAAAAAATCTCTTTGTCGCGGGACAGAAAACCGACAACAATCGGGGAACGGGCCGCGAAGTGCGAAACATATGCGAATCGGATCTCTCACTCATGCTTCGCAGGAATTTCGAGGCGCCGCGGCGTCGCGCACGGTTCGCGCGCGAGTGGGGATGCGGTCGGGGAACCAGCCGCGAAGTGCGAAAAATATGCGAACCGGATCCACACACACGTTTCGCGGAAATTCCGCGGCGTCACGCGGTTCGCGCGCGAGTGGGGATGGGGCCTTAGAGCTGGCGCTCGACCGACGAAAATTCAAATAAAATGTCACTTTATGACAAAGGCTTTAGCTTTCATTTTCTACCGGCATTTATTGATCTAGCAACCCATGCCGCCGATGCTTTTCAGTGGCGTAAAGCAAAAAGTCGTAGTAGACCGCCGTACTCAGAGACATTAATTACGATTAACCTTCAATTTAATGGGGAGTTTGACAGATAATGTATGGGGCTAATGCACTGACCCAATGATATTCTATGTTACTAACGTAACTGACCTCCATTAAACAAGTACGCTGGACTGATGATACCCTTTGAAATGACAGCTATTTTTTGTGCCTATTTGAAGCGGAATCAGCTCTCCCATTATTAGGGATAGGAACTTAATTTGACGTAAAAATGACGTTTGAAAGTCGCCATCATGTCGCCATATTGGCGCTGATAGCAGTAGTGGGAGTATTTGGAACTAATACTAGTGATGTACAACTGTCTTTTCTATTATCGATGAAATGTTTCCAGATTCAGATAATTAATGTTTACTAAAACCATTAGGACAAAAATATAAAATTGAATAATACAAACGCTACATATTTGTATTAAAGATTACAGACTTCCTCTCCGTAATTTAGATAGGCGTAGTAAATTAACAACGATTTCATACGTAGATAACGTGAAGTAGCAGTACCTATCTATAATCCATTTATTTTTAGCAGTTAGCACTACGAAAAACTAAAAACAAAACTGAAGATAAGCTTCTAACGAAAACTTTGTTGTATTGTATTTTCTAATTTCATTTCTAATATTATCAAAGTAGTGCTACAGTGTATCGTATTAAAGCTGAATAAAGCTGAATAAGTGTTCTGTGTGATTAGACCCTAACTAATCTCATTATGTTATAAAGCGGAAGAGTTTGTTTGTTTGAACGCTCTAATCTCAGGAACTGCTGGTCCAATTTAAACACTTATTTCAGTGTTAGACAGCCCATTTTATATATTTTATCACGCTGAGACTAATAGGAGCTAAGAAATAGAGGAAAATGTGGACAAAGCGGGGAAATATATAAATTTTTATAGCTATTTTTTGTGGACCAATTTGTCTGTGTAATTAGATATTTACGTGGGAGAAGCCGCGCGGAAAGTCTAGTAATAATATAAAAGTTCCTTATTTATTTATGGATCTAGCAAGCCAATTTTTATCGATTTACTTTATCTCATTTGATTTTTGCCATTTTGGCGCTGATTGCAGAAGTGCGAGGGAAATTAACTAATTGGATAATGCGATACATAAATAAATATGGAACGTTTGAATACATTTTTTTTTTGGGGTGGAGTAGGTGAGGTATTTATAAATAATAAAAATATATGTGTGATACTTTAACATTCTATTTTATTAGTTACCGTTACACAGTTACAGTCTGTCAAGAAAGAGTAGACGCTGAAATAAATTTTCCAAATATAATCACGATCAAATGGTAGTTTTGCGCCTTGTATTTTCACAGAGAACGTTTGTGCACTTCAAATAGTAATGGCAAGCGGTAGTAGCAATTTTCGGACGCCAACCAGGCTTTTTAATTTTTTTCAACCATAATTCCAGTCTTCCTTCGTCAGACGGAAACCTGTCAATTATTTTAAGAGCATAATATGTATTTGATAATAAAAATCGGTTATCGGAGATTTCAATACAATTATTATAGATATCGATAAGTTTTATCGACAGAAAACTCCAGCACTATTGAATTTTATTGTTTATCAAAAATCGGTAAAACAAAGGTAAATATGTGGTGAATACGGTATAATAAGATTAGTGCCACATTTTTAAGTGCCTATTTTATCAATAAAAGTTTAATATCGTAGAAATGAGCTGTTAAAATCACTTACTTGTGAAATGTAACCCCACATCCCTTTTTGTACCGTGTTTTACATAACATTCACCCTTTCATAGTTTAACCGACAGTATATATTATGTCTATGAGTTTAACTATGAACTACCACCACTTATATATACATATATATATATATATATATATATATATATATATATATATATATATATATATATATATATATATATATATATATATATATATATATATATATATATCCCCTATACAGCGGCTGTCAAATATATATTTTATTGCTATCTGTCGAAACCAATATTGGTCTCACCCGCAGACGGGGGTATTTTTTTTTTTGAATTTGGTTCTAGTTAGATTTCCCAGATTCTAATTGGAATGATGTTAATTTAAATTAACAATCATAAAGTATATTAAATAGTCTTTATTTTCTTCTAACTTTGTGTCTGACTAAATATAAAAATGAATCTAGCAAAGAACTTAAAAAAAAAAGCTAATGTAAAATCTAAACAATTTTATGATTTTTATTTAAATAAAACAAAATTGGATTCTCAAATTGTATTTTATTTACACTTCAGCACATTAGGTATAATATACAAACAAAACTTTACATGCCACCATACATTTTATTTACACAACACATGTTTTAAAATAATCACAAAGGTCAGCCACTTGAATGAACCCTCAAAAGTGGGTGTCACATTTCTACAAACAACTAAATGACTAATGCTTCTATGGACACAGATGTTTTGTTTATAGTAAGTTGAGTATATTATTTACTTAATACAAAAGCATCACAAAGCTACAATAAATATATCTTGAGTAGGGGATAGAAATAAAATAACATAAAAACTTGTGTGAAAATCAGATCTTTATTAAAACATTATTTTTAGCGTGCCTATCAACACTACCAGAAATATTATATATTTTCTAAGATATAGATAGAACATACGTTCAAACAAATCGATAGATTACGACATACACGGAGGTCAATGACTTTATAATGGCCGCCTTTATGTGTCAACAATAGGAAGTGCGATCGTATTTTATTGAAATATAAACTTGTATGATTGAAATACATCCCCCCACTGAATTTATCCAAAACTTAATAAGTTGTTTGTCTTGAATATAACATTTACTTATGTTTTCAATAATACCTTAGTTGTAAAGATGACAATAAAATCACGTTCGCGGTTTGTCAGTTGATAATTTTACCGTCACATACATATTTTTATCGAATTTTAATGAAAATCTGGTATAATGAGTATAAATAATAAATCATTACTAACGCTTCCATAGTTTATTTCACTTGGTTTATAAAAATCAATGCGAACACGCCGAAATTTTTCACCTAAATGTATGACGTTAGTCACTGTAAATAGTCATTTTTCATTGACATTTAACTTTTTTATTTTGTACCAAGCCGAGCGTGGTAAAGACACCACAGATAAGCTCCTTTCTTTTTCTTTTTAATTGCAATGCGGCACTAAGGGGCAAATACCTTGAAGCCATACAATTTGAGCGTGTAATTTGACCCGGTGCCATTCCAGTGACGGGCGGCAGCCGCTGACAGGGGTTTTTCCCATATTCCAGTGAGCGGAATGCCGCACTATAGGGGATATATATATATATATATATATATATATATATATATATATATATATATATATATATATATATATATATATATATATATATATATATATATATATATATATATAATACATTACTCAATCGCGTAAAATACTTTAAAAACACGAAAATAATTTGAACGATTAAGCCATAGAGAATTAAAATAAATACATGGTTACCAATGGTTACGTCAAATTTAGTTCTCGGTCCTAATAATGGGGGCGCTGATTCCGCTTCAAATGGCACAAAAAAAGTGGGTATCATAGATCCAGCGTAGGTACTTGTATAATGCAGATCAGTGGGCTAATGTCATTATTTTGAATTAATTACATTTAACTAATTAATGTTCCACAATCCACTCTGAAGTCTGAGTGCGGCAGTAAGAGCTGGCGCGCACTACAACTTTTTGCTGTGCGTTTATTTTACCGACCTACAAAAATTAAAATGAAATGTCACTTTATGACACAGGCGTAGTGTTCGTTTCGTTTTCCAATGCACATTGCGCATGCGCGAAGTTAAAAATTAGTGTCAGTGTGTCTCACAGTTCTAAAATGTGACAGAAATTGTTAGTATTTTATTGAACATGACACTCAATTATGAAGTTGACAGTCAGCTGCCAAACTGCGAAAAAATGAAACGAACACGGCTATTGGTTCACTAAAAACAACGTATTTTTTGCGGGCGCCAGACATGTGATCAAATACGCAAATTCGCCAAGAGTGGCACTGACATTTGCCTATTTGTGCAAAGTTATTGCTGGCATGTTCCTATTTGTGCAAAGTTTGCTCAAACTTTGAAGCCCATGTCTGGCGCCGGCTTTTGAATATCCAGTTTTGGCGCCAAATTTGAAAAATGTTTTCTTTTTTCATCTGGTAGTCAATATTTATAATTTATGAAGCTTGTAATGGTTTCACCTAATCTGTAGCGGATAAAGTCAAGTCATAGATAAAGTATTATAGTATAGATGTAGTCTTAGCCCGTCCAAATATATACTAGTAATCTGTGAGCCCGTCATCGCGTGGCCCATTATTTTCATACAAGTAGTGTGCGTTTATTTTATTGAATATTTCTTTTTGTCGATTATTTCGAAGCACATTATGATACAGGAAAGGAAGGCAATTAGTTCATGATATCGATTAACTATAATTCAAGTGATGAGAATCCGTAAACACACGTAAAATGCTATGCAATTTTTATAGCCAAATTATTAATTGATGTGACATTTTAGCACTACATCTATACTATAATACTTAATCTATGACTATCTAGCATACAATGACAAATTGACATTGAATTTTTTTTAGTTGTCATAGCAACACAAACAAAACAAGACTGTCATTAGTAACCAAATTATATAAACAAAATGTTCAGCTTGAGCGGCTACGACGGCGAAGCTGTGGGGTTCGACTCCGTCTCCACGACTGCCAACCCCAGAGCTACGAGCTCCGCGCAGACCACCGAGTACGAGCAGAGGGACGCCGCAGCCCAGACCGGCCGGGCCCGGGACGTCGGCTGCACGGCGCGGCCCGCGGACGACGCCGGCGCGGCGGTGGAGCCCGAGCCGCCCGGCCTCGCCGACTTCCTGCACCGCGTGGCCCCCCTCGTCCTGCAGCAGCTCGACCGAGGTGACGCGGACTTCCTCGACCCCTCCTCCGACTCCGACGAGGAGGAGACGCCCACCGCGCGCCTGCTACAGGAGATCCCGGGCCCGGAGCGCGCCGGTGCCGGCGACGACGCCCGCGCCGTCCTGAGCCTCAGCTGGAGCGGCGGCGGCACCTCGCTGGCGGCGTCGCGCGGTCACCTCGTGCACGACGCGTGGTGCCGCGGCCCGGGCGGCGTCAAAGTGTTCGCGCCGGGCCGGGGTGCCGCCGCTCTCGCGCCCCAGCTCGAGATCCCGGAGCGGAGCTGCGTCACGGCGCTGCGGTACCACCCCGCCGGCGCCGCGCTGCTGGCGTACGGCACGGCGGCGGGCGACGTGGTGGTGTGCGAGCTGGGGGAGGGCGGTGCCCGCCCGCTCCCCACCCCGCCGCCCCGTCACGCCGCGCGCCGCGTCGCCGCCCTGCACTGGGCCGACGCCGCCGTCGCCAACTCGCTCCTGTTGATGCACGTCAAAAACAAAGCGATAAGGCGGGGAGCCGCCGACCAGGTGGGATTCGTTGAACATACTAATACTATAATAATAATAAACTAAATACATCATGCACTCGAGGCGCGTTGTAAAAAAATTATGAAGATCGTCGTCGAGCAAAACGTCTGCCGAACCTAAAGAAAGTATTGTCCGTTGTCAGGTTCTGGTATCGGGCGGCGCCGCCGGCACCGTGAACGCGTGGCGGGTGAACGCGGCTCGGGACGTGTTCGAGCTCATCACCGGCTACCGAGCGGGCAGCGCGCGGGGGCGGGACGCGCCCGACATCACGTGCCTGGACTTCGCCCGGGCCGCGCCAGGGGGCGAGGGTGCCCTGTTCGTGGCGGGCACCAGCACGGGGCGGCTGCTCGTGTGCCACGCGGTGGAGGAGGAGGACCCCGCACGCTCCGAGTTGGCCGGCCCCGCCGCCTGCGTGCTCGACGTGGCCTTCGCGCCGCACCGGCCGGCGATCTTCGTGGCCCTCTCCATGGACTCGGAGCTGCGCGTGTACGATGTCAATCGGGAGAGTCCGCTGAAGGTAGTGCCGTGAGAAAGTGAGAGAATTGACTCGTTTCGAGCATCACATAACATAATGTGATGATAAGCTGATAAACGCTTCCCACTCAAAAACGTGGTCTTAATCGTTGGTACATTATTAATTTAATTGTCAAAAATGTATTAACAAAGTTAATACATTTTTGACAACATTATATTTATTAGAAAGAACATTCAATTTTATAGTAAAAAATCCGATACGCACTCTTTTAATACACGGAACAAAAACAAACTAGTGTTATGATTTACGTAATTCAGTACTTAGTTTATTGTTTTTAGAATACTAAATTATTGTAACTTAACTATTTTAGACTAAATTAGATGGTAGTTTTAATATTTAAATCTGGCCACACTGACAACGTGCAATCCCAAGGCTACGTTCGCTTCACTTGGAGTGGGGGTTGACGGGTAAAAATTGTGTATAAATACCCCAAGAGCGCAGTATGATGCGAATTTTGACGGAAGAACAATTGTAAGAGGAATCTCTGCCCGAAAGTGTACCACTGTATAATATTGTAGAATAAATGTATTTGAAAGTCATCATGCAGTTTCTTATCATCTCAGAAGAGGGAGAAAAATCCAGGTACGCTCACTTTATATTCACTTATTATTAAATTTCTTAACTGGGATTAAATATCTTTATTTCTCATAAGTGTAACGATGCTCCCAGATAAGAAATCTGAAAAGTAATAGTAGTAAAAGAGTTATCTAATGATAGCATACAATGATTTGAAATATTCACATACAATTAATATGAAAAGAATGTAGGGTACTTTTAAAATATTTTTCAAAAGTATGTTAACAGCTGAAAGTATCATGAAGGTGCAATCGCCATACAAATATATATTATTAGCTGTGTTCTGAAAGTCGATGTAGATGTTGCGTACATTGAGGTAAATCGTTTTAAAGTGCAGCATCTTCGTATAACAAACTTCTTTAACAATAGTAATTAGTACGCGGTGAGTATAATTGGTATGTCCTATCTATTTTTCTTTTGTGTAGTTGATGTTTCTTTGTAAAGTGTGTTTATTTAAATTGAGCCGACAGTTATTATGAAATGATTTTTACTGTAATGAAATAATTTTGTTTTCGATAATTTTAGATTATCAAATGTGAAATTTTTATATGAAAAATTAATTTGTGCATTCGAGAGTTATATCTTATAATGAAGATGAGATGTTTTAATTTACTTGAGTATTAGAGTATCTGAGATTTTTACAAGTAATATAAAATTATTTAATTCAGTCATTATTACTTTGCAACAAGAGGTATTTGAAAAATACGTTGCGGAGTAGAAAGAACTCGATACACGTAACAATCACGCACCACACACATACCTTCCACTTGGTCGAGGCTACTCTTCGACAGTGAATTTAACATTACACATTTCACTTGGTCGAGGCAACTCTTCGACAGTGAATTTAACATAACATTTTGACATCATTACACATTTCACTTGGTCGAGGCAACTCTTCGACAGTGAATTTAACATAACATTTTGACATCATTACACATTTCACTTGGTCGAGGCAACTCTTCGACAGTGAGTTAAGATTACATTTTAACATGCATCATTACACATTTCACTTGGTCGAGGCAACTCTTCGACAGTGAATTTAACATTACATTTTAACATCACTATAAATTTCACTTGGTCGAGGCAACTCTTCGACAGTGAGTTAAGATTACATTTTAACATGCATCATTCATTATACATGTCACTTGGTCGAGGCTACTCTTCGACAGTGCACACCACATGTAGTTCACATTTGGACTGCTTATAGCTGCAATTATACACAATTCGCATTACACTACTCCAATATAACTTTTATTTTTATGAATAGCAAAGAGCCTACATAATATGGAAGTTGATAAAATATCCTTTTTATTACAAGATTTCAAAACGCCAAAAAGAATATTCATAACTAGTACTTATTTTTTTAGTGATGTGCAAGATTTTAGCTAATATACTTATATTATCTATGATGTATTATGTAAATATTTGGTATAGAATTACTTAACTAATTGTTTGTTCAATAAAAGAAATGAAATAATTAATAATGACCTGAATGGTTGGACATGATCAAGTATTTTGCTTGGAAAGATAACCAAACAAGTAATATAGATAAATCGAACAACGATATCAAAATACTAATGCGTCCTAAGGCACACTGCTCTCAGATGAGTGAGCTCACTCTTTTCGAGAGTGATACATTTTCGCGCTAACGATTGTATGGAATGCCTTTTCTAACATTTTTATTCTATGAAATCGAAATGGTTTATGCTAATATGATAGTATGAGATCTGTTTATTGCAGTTTATCCTTTTTATTGTCAATTTCAAGGGGTCGATTCAATAACTAGATCATTTTTGTTTTCATGAATGCTGTGGAGTGAACCATTGATTAAAGTTGCTATGGAGTGCAATATTGATTAAAGTTGCTATGGAGTGGACCACTGATCAAAGTTGCTGTGGAGTGAACCACTGATCAAAGTCGCTGTGGAGTGAACCACTGATCAAAGTTAATAGAATGAACGATTCAGAAAACCCAAAGGTATGTGCACTGAAAATTTTAAACCCAATTTCAACAGTATCATTTTCTTATTAAGAACTGTGGAGTGAACCACTGATTAAAGTAATAAAGTTTCTATTAAAAGTTTTGTTTTAAATGAAATTTGGAATAAATGAAATTTGGAAAAAATGAAATTTGCAATAAATGAAATTTGGATGAAATGAAATTTGGATTAAATAAAATTTGGATTAAATAAAATTTGGATGAAATGAAATTTGGATAAAATGAAATTTGAATTAAACGAAATTTGAATTAAATGAAATTTGAATGAAACGAAATTTGAATTAAACGAAATTTGAATTAAACGAATATTGAATTAAACGAAATTTGAATTAAACGAAATTTGAATTAAACGAAATTTGAATAAAATGAAATTTGAATAAAATGAAATTTGAATTAAATGAAATTTGAATTAAATGAAATTTGAATTAAATGAAATTTGAATTAAATGAAATTTGAATTAAATGAAATTTGGAATAAATGAAATTTGGAAAAAATGAAATTTGAATTAAACGAAATTTGAATTAAATGAAATTTGAATGAAACGAAATTTGAATGAAACGAAATTTGAATTAAACGAAATATGAATTAAACGAAATTTGAATTAAACGAAATTTGAATTAAATGAAATTTGAATTAAACGAAATTTGAATTAAACGAAATTTGAATAAAATGAAATTTGAATAAAATGAAATTTGAATTAAATGAAATTTGAATTAAATGAAATTTGAATTAAATGAAATTTGAATTAAATGAAATTTGAATTAAATGAAATTTGAATTAAATGAAATTTGAATTAAATGAAATTTGAATTAAATGAAATTTGAATTAAATGAAATTTGAATTAAATGAAATTTGAATTAAATGAAATTTGAATTAAATGAAATTTGAATTAAATGAAATTTGAATTAAATGAAATTTGAATTAAATGAAATTTGGATTAAATGAAATTTGGATTAAATGAAATTTGGATTAAATGAAATTTGGATTGTATGAAATTTGAATAAAATGAAATTTGAATAAAATGAAATTTGAATAAAATGAAATTTGAATAAAATGAAATTTGAATAAAATGAAATTTGAATTAAAATAATATAAATTTGGAATGAATGAAATTTGGATTTAGATGGGTTAAACAAAATTTAGTGAATTAGATTAAATGAAATTTATTGAATTATTAATGAAATTTATTGAATTATTAATGAAATTTATTGAATTATTAAATGAAATTTATTGAATTATTAAATGAAATTTATTGAATTATTAAATGAAATTTATTGAATTATTAAATGAAATTTATTGAATTATTAAATGAAATTTATTGAATTATTAAATGAAATTTATTGAATTATTAAATGAAATTTATTGAATTATTAAATGAAATTTATTGAATTATTAAATGAAATTTATTGAATTATTAAATGAAATTTATTGAATTATTAAATGAAATTTATTGAATTATTAAATGAAATTTATTGAATTATTAAATGAAATTTATTGAATTGTTAAATGGAATTTATTGAATTGTTAAATGGAATTTATTGAATTGTTAAATGGAATTTATTGAATTGTTAAATGGAATTTATTGAATTGTTAAATGGAATTTATTGAATTGTTAAATGGAATTTATTGAATTTGATTAAGTGAAATTTATTGAATTTGATTAAGTGAAATTTATTGAATTTGATTAAGTGAAATTTAGTGAATTCAATTAAGTGAAATTGAGTGAAATGGATTGAATTGAGATTTTAGACTGGAGTTGACTGAAATGGAAAAAAGTGTCTATACATTCTGCCTTTCTAGAGGCGTACAAAACTTTCGAAGCGGTGATAGTTTTTGAAATTCGACACGTGTTTCTTAACATTCTTGGCTACTGGACCATGTTAAGGTTCTTAAATTCGTTTTAAATAGATGTCAAGTCTTTACTGGGGCTTAAATAATTTGAATTTATTTCCTGAAAGAATGGTTCGTGCATTTGCTCCTACTAAAAATTAGTATTCAGAATGTTTTTGTTAGAAATTAAGAAACGCTGCAGTGAATATCCAATATTATTAATCCTGAAAGTTCAACATTCACCATGTCAATATTCGTGTCGCATCGTCACTCCTTGACTAGACTAGATAATAATGCATCTAGGTACATAGGTATAAATAAAAATTACTATGTTAAAGCACTTACTATGTTAAACATACAAAGCAATGGGCGTGACAGTTTTTCCATGTATCACAAAATGTAAAGATTGTAGAATATAGGTGCTAGGTACTATTATTGGGCTCGCTTCGCTCGCCCCGATTATAATTGCCAAAGTTATGTCAACTGCAAATAACACTTCTTTGTGATTGATAGCGTTAGGAGTGAGTGAATCTAATATATTATTATTAATTATTATGTGAAACTTTCTCGTGTCGGTGTTTGCTCGCAAGCTCCTCCAGAGCGCCTCAACCGATTTTAATGAAATTTTGTATGTACATTCGTTGGACCTGAGAATAGGTTTTTATCTGCTTTTTAAATATTGATACTAGAAATAATTTATACGGCAAAACGTTCGCCGGGTCAGCTAGTAGTTATATAAAGTAAAAGCTGAAAGAGACTAAGAAACTTCTTTGAGGTAAGCTAAACTTATTAAGCTATAACGATTAAGAATTATAATGTAACTCTACTGGAACATTTTTGTGTTTTAGATATTTATTATTTTTACATAATATTGTAATTTGTAGACAATTGGATGAACAATTTTTAAGCGAACTTTTTGCTTTACCTCGTAAACGGTAGTGTCATTGAAAGCAATCAGTTTTGCGATCTACAAAATCAAACGTTTTTTTGTCATATCCAGAAAAATGGCTACCACAAGATTCCTATCATCGATAGATCAAAGCACTGTAATGTTGTATTTCTGTTCTTATAAAACAAACTGTTCGCTTCTATTCGGTGGTATATAAAAATCGTATACCTAGTCAATAATTTTAAGACACCTATTTAAAAAAAAATAAAAAAACTTCAAATTGTTACGATTACGAATAATACGGTAACAAAGAGATGAGACAATTCTATCTACTGTTACTGATGTAAAAAATTACTAAGTGAAGATTCGATCCGTTTAATTATATTTCCTTAAATCTACTTCGGACTATAAGTACATATTGAGAAGTTTAAAGGGGTTGGCTTATATTTCTGGTCCACACTTTTAGTATTTTACTTTTAAAATTGTCAAATTCTACTGCATTAGTATTTTACTTTTAAAATTGTCAAATTCTACTGCATTTATCTTTGATTAAATATAGATTTTTTATAACAGTCTGTCGTATAGTATTTTGGTTATTATTCGTTGAAATAGAATTAGCAAAGCTGCTATCGAAGTAGAATTTAATATGATTTGTCAATGGGATGTTTTTCTTTTAATTCGTCAAGTTAAAGTTCCACGTGGTCGCTAGATTGAGTATTTGGTAGACAACAATCGATGATCCCAAATGTAAAACTAGACGCATTTATATTTTAAATTTTTAATGAATATGTAGAAAATAGTTAAGGTCAACTTGGGGAAGACCGGCAATCAGCATACTTTATTTGAATTGTATTAAACGTTCATTCGACACTCGGACGCTTTTCAAAATTTGGTTATGGCAAAATTTTGCCTACACATCAGGACGATATCTATTTTTAACCGACTTCCTTCATGTTAAATGGTTAATATTCTACTAATGTTACAAAATAAAAACGATAGCGATAGGTATCACAATTCTAAAAGTAAAAAATACTTTTAAGTTTAAGGTCAAAACTCCTTTACTTAATTATTATTATTATTGTTGGTATTGTAGTTTTCTATTCTCCTTTGTAAGAGTTTGTTCCAAAGTTGCGGGCTTGTGGCCAAACAACTATTATTATTATTATTTCTGACAAGTTACTTATTTAAACTACTTAGTATTACTAAACTGGCCTAAAGTATTTAAGGGTCATGTGAGATTTAGATTAAAGACGAAGCAAAAACATAGAAATGACTCAACATTATAGTTTTATGCCTGATCTGGAGCTCGTGGAATCTAGATTTAAAACTATATGTTTAGAAATATAACCAAGTTAATCCCGAATTATTCGAGAACCGATAGAAAATTAGGCATGTATCACACTATCTCTGGTTTAGATGATTAGAAGAAAGTCATTTAAAATGATAATTAAATTACTCATTAATAATTCCGGTAATTTCTTGGTATTATTTAAAAATGTATCAATGCAGTCTGTGTTTTTATGATTATTAATAGTTAAGTTATTTTTGCAGTGAATCTTAGTATTTGCCCTTGAACCTTTGCCTTTTGATTACCATAAGTTTATGTTGAACAAGATTTTATTTTAGAAAGAAGCATAGTTTATAAAATGCTGTACTATAACAATTGTTTCGAAAAATGTGATAAAGGCATTACATAAATAAGTATGCTCTTTACTGCAGAAAAGCTTAACATGAAGATGTCATGGTTTAAACAAATTTGTTAATTTTGGGTAGTCTTGTAAGTTAATAAAGTGTATAAAATATATTCCCATCTCCACATAAAATAAATTTTAAATTACTTGATATTTCAAAATGTAATTCAGTATATACTTTCCTGGGAATATGATGATTACTATTTGAAGTTCTATATAGATAATTTATTATAGTTAGTTTTTTTCTGGGAATATCAGATGATCACAGATCTATACAGATGCAAATGATAAATAAAATTAGAATCGGCTGAAGTGAAGTTCCATACTAGTAGCTTTAAAAGTAAAATTGGAAGACCAATAATTATTAAAACTTCCAGAGGTTTATATCACCAGCGATATTTGATAAAGTACCTAAGATAGGTAATTTTATTTTGTTTTGTTTCTTGTGTGAGATGTTATTAAGTATTTAAGCTTATTTTTAATATTGCCGTTTGTTTCTATTAAGTTTTTTGTGATATATAATTTTATTTTCTTGACACTCGAGTTATGTAATTTCTATTAAATGAATCGCAAAGATAATTATTCTAATGCGCTTTTGTGTAGTTCACAAATTCAGCATAAGTAACTAAAATTTTAGATAGTTGTACTTCTATAATACTGTAATTACCACATTTGTGTTTTTATTGTTTCAACAATGTTGGTTGATATAATTGCAAAGCAATTATTGTACAAAAATCTTATAAGTTATATTAGTTTAATTAATGTTTGTATATTGTAATATTAATTATTATATTATATTTTATCATTCTACACGGTTTGTAACAAAACAAATGAATTGTTTTTCTAAATGTAAAATTTAATTTGATATAAATAACAATAGGTTAGTTTATAGTGAAAATGTATAGATAACTAAAAATATGTTATATGTATTGCACCATTGATGATTGTTTTAAGAGTGCATCGGGACGCTGCACGTTGTCGGATGGCCGAATGTTATGATTTACGTAATTCAGTACTTAGTTTATTGTTTTTAGAATACTAAATTATTGTAACTTAATTATTTTAGACTAAATTAGATGGTAGTTTTAATATTTAAATCTGGCCACACTGACAACGTGCAATCCCAAGGCTACGTTCGCTTCACTTGGAGTGGGGGTTGACGGGTAAAAATTGTGTATAAATACCCCAAGAGCGCAGTATGATGCGAATTTTGACGGAAGAACAATTGTAAGAGGAATCTCTGCCCGAAAGTGTACCACTGTATAATATTGTAGAATAAATGTATTTGAAAGTCATCATGCAGTTTCTTATCACTAGCAGTTAATTACTCACGTCTTCAAAAGGTTCAAAATTCATTTGTGGGACTCGGTATACGTTTCTACAATAGATTACCTGATGACATTTTAGACTTGCCTTTTAATAAATTTAAAGAATGTATCAAAAATAAATTAATTCGAAAGAGTTACTACAAAATAAACGACTTTTTTGATGACATCCATCCATGGGAATAGTATTTACGTAACAATTTTATGCTTTTCTTTATGTAATAAAAATAATTAGTCAAGGTGAAAATTAATGCATTGACATAATTATTATTATATTCCATAAATTGACATAATCATAATCATTTAACATATTTTATACTTTATATTTGACACATATTATTTGATGTACATATTATTTATTTTGACATTTTATTATTATTGCCTTCAAATATTATTTAATTATATAAATAAATAATAAAATATTAATTATTTAATAAAATAATTAATGTTTTACGACCTAAATATAAGTTCAATTTAAATAATATAAAAATTATGTATTAAAATATGAAAATTGGATAACATGGAATTTTGTAATAACTATAGGAAGTTAAATCTTAATAATGCTGTTAATGTGTAAACTATTTATTTGACGTTCATAAGTGTTACTGTGTGACCTACATGAATAAATTATTTTGATTTGATTTGATTTGATTTGGTACGTCTATGTCAACTGTCAGGTGGTGTCGGCGGAGGCGTGCGTGTCGTGCGTGCGGTGGGTGTGGGGGTGGTGGGTGGTGGTGGGGCTAGCGGGCGGTGCGGAATCGCTGCGCGTGTACAGCGTGGCCGACGGGCGCGCGCTGCCGGTGGCGGGCCTGGGCCCCCGCGCCGACGTCACGTGCCTCGACGTTATGCCGGCTCTTGATATAGGCGAACGCGTTGGCCAACGCGTCTGCAGACGCGTTGGCCCAATGTGTAGAACGGGCGTTCGCGCGTTGGCCGTAGGTATTTAGACGTTGGCCGACGCATCTGCGAGCTTGCCGCGCGGGTCGGAAATGTCGGCAAAAGATCAAAGGACATTTGTCGCAAGCTTCGCGCTCCATCCACACATAGGCCGCGCGATCAGTTTGCCCGGAGTTATAATTATGATAATTATTATAATATGTAATAATTTTTGTATGTAATAATTTAATAAATAATAAGTAGGTAATAAAATAATTACTTATATTATTTTAATATTATAAAATATTATGTAAAAGTGAGTTTATTTCTTTGTTTGTTACGTTTTCTCGCCTTTTATTTATTTATTTCCAGAATACTCTTTAAAAACTTTTTCTTGTCCACATTTACAAAGTAATTATAAGCTGTGAATAAATAAACAGCTGCAGCTGTTAGCGACTAAACATCCATTTTGAATCCGTCCGCACATTGGCGCGATCCAAAGCATACTGAACGACCTTCCTATGTGTGGATTACTCACAAACGCCGTTGCAAGCGCACTGCCAACGCGTCTGCAGACGCGTTGGCCAACGCGTTCGCCTATATCAAGAGCCGGCATAACGCACAAAGGGTAACTCATGCCATGATCACACCTACCGAGTAGAGTGGCGAGATAGTTGGGAGACGGTGCAGAAGCTCTCGTCCAATCAAATTGGCCGACAGCACCGAGTGCTCGGCCGAGGGCACTGTCTCGCCACTATCTATACTAATATTATAATCTATACTTAATATTATAATTGGGAAGAGTTTGTTTGTTTGTTTGTTTGAACGCGCTAATCTCAGAAACTACTGGTCCGATTTGAAAAATTCTTTCAGTGTTAGATAGCCCATTTATCGAGAAAGGCTATAGGTTATATTTTATCATGCTAGGACTAATAGGAGCGAAGAAATAGAGGAAAATGTGGAAAAAAACGGGGGAAATTATTTGAAAGGGCTTATCTCACGAGCTACTGAAGAAATTTTTTGTTATTTAGCACAGATAAGAAGTACACCACGTGAAGGATCATAGACTATTTTTTGTGGACTAATTTGTCTGTGAAATATCTAATTTACGCGGGCGAAGCTGCGCGGAACTCATGACATCACGCGTAATTTCCCACCCATTTTGCTGAACCATTTTGCTGAAATTTGGTATAAAGATACTTTGAGTCCCGAAAAAGAACATAGGATACATTTTGTCCCGGAAAAATGTACGGTTACTGCACAATATACTTTTATGATTTGCGCGTAAACTATTCTATCTATTTTGATGGAATTTGGTATGGATACCTTGAGTCTCGGGAAAGGACAAGGAATACTAATTTTTTTCCCGGAAAATGTACGGTTCCCACACAATATACTTTTCTGATTTGCGCGTAAACGACTCAAACGATGTACGGGAACAACTATAAACTAAAGTCCACGCGGACGGAGTCGCGGGCAACAGCTACTAAGTTAATAATCCGCGCGCGAGCTTCGTGGAATCGGGGCCTAGGAGTGCGGGGTGAAGAGTGCGGGACGCACCTTTTACTAGTCTTAAGTAAAAAGCTAAAAAATATGAAAAAATAAATGTTTTTCAGACTCCGTATTGCTGCCGGCGATAAGGAGGGCAACATAAGAGTTTGGGAGCTTCCACCTCTTCGAAATAAGTTTAACTGTGAAAACTGGGTGTAGTTAATAAAACGAATTTTGTTATTAGATAATATTATATTACTTAGTGTATTACTTATATAATATATATTATTAGATTATATTAAAAAATTTGAAAATTATTTTTTCTGTTTTCGATTTATTTCATTGTTGTCTTTATAGGCTCTGTACAATTTAATTAATCATTATTTTATTATTTTTTGTTCCAAAAAGGAGTCGCTACGAGTCTCAGGTGTTGTGGTAAGACTGGGGGACAATGGTCCTCGTGTCTTGTGGCAGTTGTGACTTGTGGCCCATGTACTTGTGACATGTGATCAGAGCATTGAGGTACTATAGACTGGAGAGAGCCTTATATCAGTGTATAAGCGTCAAAAGCGTGTAATGTTATGTCCTACTTACTAGGACATAACAAAGGAGTCTGTCGGCATATTTCATGTAATAAAAGTATTAATAAAGGTTTTTAGTGAACATTTAATGCTAGATATTGTTGAGTTTTCTGGTTTCGCTAAATAATAAACCATAAGAATGGTCAAAGAATGCCTCAAACACGTGGATTTTACATTAAATACGTAAGCTTTAAATAACGTTTTTTGGGCTTTTCAATCGGTATTTTTGTAAGCTAAAGATAATTTATAAGTTTATTAATCCCTTATTTGTGCTATATAAGGCATTCGTCCTAAAAATGTCACATCAATTAATAATTTGGCTTTTTACGTGTGTTTACTGATTCTCATCACTTGAACTATAGTTAATCGATATCATGAACTAATCGACTTTCTTTCCTGTATCATAATGTGCTTCGAAATAATCGACAAATAGAAATATTCAAGAAAATAAACGCACACTACTTGTATGAAAATAATCACAAAATGGCCACGCGATGACGGGCTAAGACTAATACATCTATACTTAATACTTAATCTATGGATCAGAGATTGCGGATCGTGTCCATCAACCATCGGAATATAGGGGAAACATCTAATCGGCGCCAACTTAGACGCTCGGCGAGACTGGCTTCCCTTCCTCGTAGGACTCCACAATGATCGTTGAGAACGGTCCTTATATGCTTAAGGACTATTTATACCAGCCTAAGCCCCAATTTCACCAACGACTGTTAAAGTTAACGCTCGAATTAGTATCACGTCACCTCTTTCATTTTTCTTATGAATGAAAGAGAAGACATGACATTTTAACAAGCTGTTAACACTAACAGACGTTGGTGAAATTGGAGCTAAGGCTGGTATAAATCATAGTCTTAATATATACTGTCGTAAAGACCACCTGACAACCCGAAAATGCGTGACCATTTTCGATCTGTCGATGTGTGCGTGTGCTAGTGATGTATATTTTACTATCGATAGTATAGTATTTTGCTATCGATAGTATAGTCCGTTCGAGTTATTTTACCTGAGTTTCTATAAGAAATAAATAATATGCAACTTTGACAGATTTGTATTTCAAATTAGGTATCATAAATTTTAATTGGCAAAAAAAAGGTGACGATTGAAAAGTAGATACACATTTTCTTTTGGAATGATTTTTCAATCGTCGGATATGTTATGACATGAGGTTCTTATAGGGGTAAATAATATACACATAACACATTATAAAGTTACTTATTTATTACTCAGGTAAAATCTATCTTTTAAATCAGTCCTTACATTGAAAGTAAACAACACACTATACTAGTATATTATATTTTATTCTTATTATCATAATATTTTTTATTACAATTATTTTTAACCGACTTCCAAACAGGAGGAGTCTAGACGTTCGGCTCTGGATATATTTTTTATGTATGTTCAACGATTACTCCGCCGTTTATGAACCGATTTTCAAATTTTTTCTTTTGTTGTACATTGTATTGTTCCGAGTAGGTATCATGTTCACAAAAGTGGTGGTCTGGTGATGGAAACCATGAGAAATCGAGGTGACTCCTTGATATTCAAATGGGAACATATTATGGTCCCAGAAAACGTTCAAAATCTTTCGATTAATAAATTTAAAAAAGTAGTCAAAGAACGTTTTGTGCCAAAGCCTTTAGGTCAATGATTTCATAAACGATGACACATCTTGGGAATGCTGAATTACTGCTTGCAAGGCTACTTCTACATGCCTTACAATTATTATGTATCTATCTATGTTTACATTGTATAATTTTTAGTTACAGCATTGTAAATTTTATTTTAAAAGATTATTTTTTTTCTCACTTTTTTTGGTAAAAAGTGGGCCCCGTGCGAGTTTCTTACGCCGGTTCTTCTCGTCGGCTTAGTTCCCGAACCGGTGGTAGGCACCATGTATTCTGAAAATATATTTTATTTTAGATTTGTTCAGAAATAAAGCAATTTTGATTTTGATTTTTTAAAACACCAACTGTAGGTATAGAAAACGACAGCTAAAAAGAGTAAATTCATCATTTTTTTAACAAAAAATTAAAACCGACTTCCAAAATAATGACAATTCCTTTTCTGTACTCAGTATTAATTCTGTTCTCAATCTTCATTATTTTGCAATCGGTACCAGTTAACCTAATCGCCAGTTCTCTGACAGAATAGGTATAACTGCAACTTATATACTTAGGACTGGTACCGACTTCAAAATTATGAAGATTGAGTACAGAATAAGGATTATTTAATACTTTTTAGTTCATTTAAGTATAATCTTAAATGAACTAAAAAGCAATAATTGCTTATAATTGCTTATTTTTAATAATTGCTTCAGTAACAAGTGCAACAGTATGTCAAACTTACTGGCACAAATAAAGTTGGGATAGCTCTTTTAACCAAAATAGTATTTATTCTACTTTTTCTTTAAAAATTTTCAATGAAATGTTTGCTACATATTGTTGAATTTTTCTTGGGATTCCAACCAACACGCCCAATTAATTTCAGCCATTTTCCTCTTATTAGAGGATCTTGAGGGAATCTGTAAAACAAATGATTATGATATATAAATATAAACCTTCCTCTAGTTTTAGAGTCACTCTATATTATAGTAGTTATATTATATTAGCTATATTATAATATACTATTAGTTAAAATAAGATAATATGTCCTTTTTAGTCCGGCCGCACATTATCCGAATTTGTGATCACTAAAATTCGGACGCCCCGCCCCGCTCGTACATTTTGACACGTCAGAAATTCTTTTAGTATGATGGGTCTACAACAAAATGTATGAACAGAGTGCGTTCCGCCGGGCGTCCGAATTTTTCTGATCAGAAATTTCGGATAATGTGCGACCGGGCTTAAGGTGATAAATATAAAGGTAAATGATTTTTAATTTTAGTTTTATGTTATTGTAAAATATCGATAAGCATATCGATAAATTTGATTCAAGCACTAGCGTCTTAGAATAAGACTAGCGTATATGTAAAAAAATTTGATGAAAAAATTTTCTTCAAAATTTGTGTAATATAAGAACAATAGTACCTTTAGTTACGCAAAATATGAAAGTAAAAGGGAGGATTCATAATATTTTATTTGAAATAGAGAACTAAAGACAGAATAGAGCGAAAATAAACACATCGTAGCAATTAGGACATGAAGATTAATTACCTGTGAAATGTATATTTTTCAGGATTATTCTTATGATTTACACTGCAAACAATTACAGCACAAGTCAACATTTTTAAATATAATAATATTTATAAGAAATAACAAACAAATTGAACAATATATTGGAAATACCGAAAGGACATAAAAACGACTGACGACTTTTGACGACCTGTCAAATAAAAGTGGTTACAATTTTCATTAGACTGCCTCTCTCTTTTCATCTTGTTATAATAATTATGATACCGTTAAAAAGCGTTAAATTGTACTCCAATAAAGTGAGCTTTTGAAAAGTATCGAGGGAGACTGTTTTTTTTTTAGTCTAAAGTGTGGTTTTGTTCGAAACTCTATTTGAAATGAATAAATTTTTATAAGAAAAGATGTGTTTTAGATAAGGTTTTACTTATTTGCTTTGATCAATTCAAAATTTTTTTGCACATAGACTAAAAAAATATATTTAAAACAAAAATGGTAAAGTGAGGTTTTGTTCTTCACCTCCTCAATTCCATAAAGGATTTTCTTCTCTCTCGCACTCTTTGTTGGTCTTAAGCATTATAGGTTTATGGGTATAAATCATAGACTTAATATATACTCTCGTATAAATAGTCAGTACTCAAGATGCGATCCGGTCTCAAGACGCGGTTCGGCTCTGTGATTGGTCCAAATTTTGACAGCCAACCAATCACAAAGCCCTGAACCGTGTCTTGAGACTGAGATGCATCTTGAGTACTGACTATTTATACCGGCCTAAGAAAAAAGGGATGACACTACGATGTTGCCACTACGATGTACCTATCGGAATATTAACTTTATGTAGCTGCGACGAAAACGCACGAAAGCTGCGCGAAGTCCCTTGAATTTTCGCGATAATTCGATTTATCAAATCATCCTATGACATATACAAGAATTGCTCGAAGATATTTAAAGATATTTTAACGTGTGTCGTATGCGGTATAACACGAGAGCCGTGCCATCCATACTAATATTATAAATGGGAAAATCTGTAATGTCTGTCTGTCCATCCGTCCGTCAGTCCGACTGTCTGTCAGTCTGTTACCTACCTCTTCACGCCAAAACCGCTGAACCGATTTTGCTGAAATTTGCCATGGAGATACTTAGGCTGGTATAAATAGTCAGCACTCAAGATGCATCTCGGTCTCAAGACACGTTTCAGGCTCTGTGATTGATTGGCTGTCAAAATTTGGACCAATCACAGAGCCGAACCGCGTCTTGAGATCGGGTCGCATCTTAAGCACTGACTATTTATACTGGCCAGCCCAGTCTGTCAAAAAAATAATGAAATTAAGGCAACTCACTGAGTCGGCCATTTGTAAAGAAGAAGAAGAAGAAAAAGTGGCAACATCGTAGTGTCATCCCTTTCAAATCAATCTAAAGAAAAAAGGGATGACACTACGATGCTGCCACCACGATGTACCTATCGGAATATTAACTTTATGTACCAGCCTCAAAGTCCCGGGAAAAGACTAGGAAGGATATAACAGCTTATAAGAATCCTATGGCTTTTCCCGGGACTCAAAGTATATAAAAGACAAAAAGTATTTTGTACGGGAAAAATTTACGGTTCCAGCGCAATAAACGAGTTTTGGTGCAAAGAAGTTGCAAGCGTCTTATTGGAATTTGGAACTTCGTTTAAATATGTAAAGGAAATATATTTTTTTTATAATCTACATTCTATGGTCTATGGACAGGGTGACCATATGTGGTAGGTTTCTGCCATTTTGGCAGGATGGGCGTCTTATTTTGGCCCATGGCATGATCGGTTGACGTTTTAAAAACTTGGCAGGTTTTGGCAGGATTGGGGAATAAAAAATAATGCATCAAAGAAGTCAGTGATTTATTCTGACTTATTCCCCAAAAATTATCTACACTTAAAACAGAATTTGAATTACTACCACCAGATTCTTCTGGTGGTAGTAATTCAAATTCTGTTTTAAGTGTAGATAATTTTTGGGGTGCAATAGGCAAAATGCGAATTCTAATAGACACTATAATTATTTTAAATCTTTCAAAGGTCTTGTTATGCTTACCAACGCCTCATGCGAAAGAATGTTCTCCCAAATCAATACAAAAACTCGGAACCGTTTTTAGGGTTCCGTACCCAAAGGGTAAAAACGGGACCCTATTCATGAGACTTCGATGTCTGTCTATCCGTCTGTCTGTCCGTCTGTCTTTCCGTCTGTCTGTCTCCAGGCTGTATCTCAAGAACCGCTATAGCTAGAGTTCTGAAATTTTCACAGATTGTGTAATTCCGGCATAGTAAAAGGAGGGGAAGTAAGTTATCTTCATACAAAAGCACCGCGCGCGGCTTGTATGTGTGCGCCATAGTATCAATGCGTCGCCACACGGCACACAACAAAATCTCGGACAATATTTCGGCATAAGAAGTCGGGGCTAACACTTTACGCTGCACGCTCGCGCCGCGCCGCGCCACGGCTCAAAAATTTCCGATCATAATCGCAGGAGTACTAGATATTGCTGTGTGTTTGGGTGTTTTAATAGTAATGCAACTGTCTTTGTTTAAATTACCTGTTGAACAGGAAAGGTCAGTACTACTCACTTACTCTAGCATAATATAATAATTTTTACTTGATGATCAGATACTTACTTCTTTTTTATTGTATTAGTTTTCTATCACACAAAGGAAGTAGGTAGGTAGGTAGATCTACTTTCCCACTAGAACATAGTATAAATAAGATAATGTTTTATGTACTTTTGATCCGTCAACTAATTTGTCGCTATTGCTTTGTTTTCGTAATAGTAATTTGTCGATTTCTCTATGTAGACCGTATATTCACTAACTACTTACAGTCAATTACTTATTTTAAATCGTAATTAAAAATAAGTACTTGACTAATTGTAAATCACAATACACATAAAGCAAAGTTCGAATCATAACAACAGATTTGTTTATAGTATAAGAGACAGGCGTTAGTTTTTAATGTTGTTTTATAGGGTATTTTTATAATTTTATTTAGACATCGGAATATATGCACGATCAAAGTGCCGAAATATGCATGCAAATATGCACGAAAAATGGCCAAAATATGCACAAAATATGCACAATAAAGATTTACTTTTTATTAAAAGTCGAAGTAAAAAGCGACGACGTTACCGCTGTTTATGCGGTTGCGCGAACAAAGCGCGGACGGCCGCTCCCACACCAACCCGCCGCGCCTCCGCGCCGCCTAAAATTGACAACCCTAAGACAGTAGGTAATTATATCGCGGATTGGGCCGGAGTTTTCATACTTCCCCTCCTTTTACTATGATTCCGGTGCCGCTAAACCAAGCAACCAGAGCAACAAATACTAAAATCAAAATAAAATTCATATTTCCATACAACAAACGTGATTTTTTTGCTCGTAATTAATAATGGCAACAGCTAAACGCTTTAAATTTTCACAAAATCCTTAATTATATTTGCAATTTAATTATTAATAATAACAAAATTTTAATAAAATAAATATTTAATCCCATAAAAAAACACAATTTTTTTGCCTAGGTACTTTCTGATTTCTCTCTATAACGGTACGGAACCCTTCGTTAGCGAGCCCGACTCGCACTTGGCCGATTTTATAAACAAACATGTTGCATCTATGTTGCATCATAGATGAATAATTAAATAAAAAGTATCAAAGCCCATACAAACTAGCGTGATTGCAATTTTAGTTCTCATCTGAATGATAGATGGCGTTGGGTGTATCAAATTGGCCTTAACATGCCTTTAACGGATAAAAATACATGTGCCATCTAGTAGATTCTTTTTAAAACTCCTTGCAAGCTACGAAATAACCCATATATGGCTGGTCTCTGGTTGCATGAATGGTGAGCATAGCGATTGCAAAGTTTCCTTCAAACCCACAAAATAAATTTTGAATCGCATGAACAAATCTATGTATAAAGATAAAGAAAAGGAAGAAGACGATGCGAATTTTTAATCTAATAAAAAATGTAATATATTATATAATTGAGTCTACTAGAATAAAAAACCGCAATGTCCAATAATGTTTTTATTGGACATTGCGGTTTTTGATTCTAGTAGACTAACATGTATTTTTACTTTTCTTACTTTAAAACAACAGTTCATAAAGATGGCAGTATGTGGGCATTTTTACTACATTCTTTGGCAGGGTTAATTGTCAGTTTTTTGACTAAAGTAAGGCAGGATCTGTAATTTAAATATGGTCACCCTGTCTATGGAGCTGTATCGTATCTACAAATTTATACTAGTAATCTGTGGAGCTGTAGCGGTAGCCGGCCGCCATTTTGCTTAACGCAATGTTGACAGCGTTGCCAGAATGTTACTTTTGTAACATTTTACGTTACTTTTGACCCTTGCATGTTACATTCATGTGACATGACTACAGATGTTACTTTTACGTTACTTTTGGTACATAAGTGAAAAAAAAAGATGTTTGAAACCAAAAATGCGAAAACGAAACACACTAAGTTTTATTGAGTTTTGTCGTTACAGCTGACAATGCTTTAAATGAACGTGGCGAAAAAAGCAAAGCTAACGCTGCCATCATACAAAAACAAATTTTTGACGGTTCTACTTTATCAGCAGCGCCCCCGCCCACGTTCATTTAATTAAAGCCTTGTCGCACCTTAGTTTAAAGTTTTGTTTAATGACCATCATGTTGGTAGACTTGGTCTACCAACATGATGGTCTAAACTAAACTAAACTAAGCTAAACAAAATGGAGCAAAATAAAATGTCTTCGTAAAAATAAAATATAATCGGCCAAGTGTTGCCTGCAGCTCTTCTGATGTTGCGAGTGTCCATGGGCGACGGTAGTTGCTTACCATCAGGTGACCTGTTTGCTCGTTTGCCCCCTTATTTAATAAAATTAAAAAAAAGTGTGAGTCTGACTCGCTCGTAAAGGGTTTCGTACCGTGATAGCGCAAAAATAGGCCAAAAATTGTGTTTTTTTTGTATAAGAGCTTAAGTTATTATATTTTCATTTTAATATAATTATACGGAATCCAAAAAATCACTTCATCTCTATATCTCTATAATATGTATAGTATGTTTTCGTGCATTCTGGATACAAACATTTAAAATATATGACTTCCGCCATTGTATAGCGAGGCGATATCTGAGCAAAAATAGTTACAGGCATGTGGACAAAAGTGCTTGTGTAAATTCTATTGATAAATAATACCTAATCTGACGAAATGGAAGAAGAATACATGGATGCCCAGGACTCTAGTGTTAACGATGTAGGCAGTCATAGTAATGATGGCAACGACAATTTAGAGGAAGCGTCCAAAGATTTTAGTGAACCTAGTGGATACGAAGAAAATTTCGATGATGAAGAAGGCGGTAGCGGCTTTCGAGGAGGTCGCGGAGGAAACCGTGGAAATTACAGGTCAGTGTCGCTTTGTTTTATTACCATGCCCATTTCCAACCCAATCTTGGCAATGCATTCGGAGATCTAAAAACTAATTTGTCCTTGATGTTTCTGGGTATGTAGAAATATCTGTCGTTGTATTAATATACACAGACCCTCGCAAAATTGTTGGACTTTTCTTAGAATCCTACTATCAAGTCTTTTGCTATTGTTTGAATTCTAGCCTATAATCTATAATATCTAAACAGCAATCAACTGCGAATGAATCTGGTACCAATTTTTGACGATATTTTTGTAGCATTTTATTTTATTTGTATTATTATTTAATTAAAATTCACAATGTTTATGTACTATCTAATTTTAACATTTAATTTAATTTTATATATTTTATATGGGTTTATTGCCTGCAATAAATGATTATTATTATTATTATTATTAATTTTTACTTCTGTTACTATGTAGTATGTTCCCCTTTAAACTGATGAAAGGAGCTGCAACTGATTAGGTACCTACTGATATATTATGTATATAGTAATGTGTCATGAAATAATCCATACTAATATTATAAATGCGAAAGTATCTCTGTCTGTCTGTCTGTCTGTCTGTCTGTCTGTCTTGCTTTCACGCCAAAACTACTGAACCGATTGCAATGAAATTTTGTATACAGTTATTCTAGAGTCTGAGAAAGGACATAGGCTACATTTTGATGTGGGAAAATATCTTATTTCCATGAAAATTTCGATGAAAATGAATTCGCATTGCGCGTGGCCAGCGCTCATCCCGGGGGTCCTGGGTTCGAGTCCCGCAGGCGGAACAAAAAGTTTTCAATTTTCCTGGGTCTTGGATGTGTATTAAAATAAAATTTCAAAAATCTTAAACATATTTTATGTATAATATTATAAAAAATCCAGAAATATATCGATGGAATGAACATTTTAGTTCTAATACGATTCAACAGATGGCGTTTTATTTTTTACTTTATTGTAACATAGAACTAATCATACTTATTAGTTAGTATGTTTTTGTTTATAGTTTTTAATACGTTAGAATATGATGTTTAATCCATACTAATATTATAAATGCGAAAGTATCTCTGTCTGTCTGTCTGTCTGTCTGTCTGTCTGTCTGTCTGTCTGTCTGTCTGTCTGTCTTGCTTTCACGCCAAAACTACTGAACCGATTGCAATGAAATTTTGTATACAGTTATTCTAGAGTCTGAGAAAGGACATAGGCTACATTTTGATGTGGGAAAATATCTTATTTCCATGAAAATTTCGATGAAAATGAATTCGCATTGCGCGTGGCCAGCGCTCATCCCGGGGGTCCTGGGTTCGAGTCCCGCAGGCGGAACAAAAAGTTTTCAATTTTCCTGGGTCTTGGATGTGTATTAAAATAAAATTTCAAAAATCTTAAACATATTTTATGTATAATATTATAAAAAATCCAGAAATATATCGATGGAATGAACATTTTAGTTCTAATACGATTCAACAGATGGCGTTTTATTTTTTACTTTATTGTAACATAGAACTAATCATACTTATTAGTTAGTATGTTTTTGTTTATAGTTTTTAATACGTTAGAATATTATCTATACTAATCCATACTAATATTATAAATGCGAAAGTATCTCTGTCTGTCTGTCTGTCTGTCTTGCTTTCACGCCAAAACTACTGAACCGATTGCAATGAAATTTTGTATACAGTTATTCTAGAGTCTGAGAAAGGACATAGGCTACATTTTGATGTGGGAAAATATCTTATTTCCATGAAAATTTCGATGAAAATGAATTCGCATTGCGCGTGGCCAGCGCTCATCCCGGGGGTCCTGGGTTCGAGTCCCGCAGGCGGAACAAAAAGTTTTCAATTTTCCTGGGTCTTGGATGTGTATTAAAATAAAATTTCAAAAATCTTAAACATATTTTATGTATAATATTATAAAAAATCCAGAAATATATCGATGGAATGAACATTTTAGTTCTAATACGATTCAACAGATGGCGTTTTATTTTTTACTTTATTGTAACATAGAACTAATCATACTTATTAGTTAGTATGTTTTTGTTTATAGTTTTTAATACGTTAGAATATTATCTATACTAATATTATAAATGCGAAAGTATCTCTGTCTGTCTGTCTGTCTGTCTCGCTTTCACGCCAAAACTACTGAACCGATAGTAATGAAATTTTGTACACAGATAGTCTAAAGCCTGAGAAAGGACATAGGCTACTTTTTAACTGGAAAAAGGGGTTGTAAGGGGGTGAAAATGCGTAAATTTGGTCAAATTAGCTTAGTTCCAAAAACTTAAAACAGATGGCGCCAAGAGTCCCCTAGATCGCGCTATTGCTTGCTCATACGTATTTCTATAAGACGTGGTACCATATGGCTAGATTTTTCGATTCTTTCGATTGTTATACACGTTTTTAACTAATAACTCACCTACCAACTTAGACATCAAATTCAAAAACAACAGCGCCAAAACTACTGAACCGATTGTAATGAAATTTTGTACACAGATAGTCTAAAGCTTGAGAAAGGACATAGGCTACTTTTTAACTGGAAAAAGGGGTTGTAAGGGGGTGAAAATGCGTAAATTTGGTTAAATTAACTTAGTTCCAAAAAACTCAAAACAGATAGCGCCAAGAGTCCCCTAGATCGCGCTATTGCTTGCTCATGCGTATTTCTATAAGAGGTGGTACCATGTTGAGGTAGGTTTTACGATTCTTTCGATTGTTATACACGTTAATATTAACTAACTAGCTGTTGCCCGCGACTTCGTCCGCGTGGACTTTAGTATATAGCGCGCGGTGTCAACAAAATTTGTGTCAAATTTAAAAACTTTTTAAAACCCTGGTAAGTGGTACCCCTCTTAGGGCCGCGTTACACCGGAATGGCAGCGCTGAAAGTGCTCGCCTCGCCGCTGCCATTCCGGTGTAGCGCGGCCCTTAATTAATCAAAATACCCAAAAACAGCTGTGCAGTGTGCACATAATCTATACTAATATTATAAATGCGAAAGTATCTTTGTCTGTCTGTCTGTCTGTCAGTCTCGCTTTCACGCCAAACGCCAAAACTACCGAACCGATGGTAATTAAATTTTGTATACAGATAGTCTAAAGCCTGAGAAAGGACATAGGCTACTTTTTTTACTGGAAAAAAGGGTTGTAAGGGGGTGAAAATGCGTAAATTTGTTCAAATTAAGTTAGTTCCAACAATTCATAATAGATGGCGCCGTGCGTCTTCTACATCGCGCTGACGCTTGCTCAAAAGTCTTCCTATAAGACGTGGTATCATCTTACATTTAAGTTTCGATTTTTTTCGATTGTTATATCTATTCTACGGTATTAAATAACTCAGTACTTTATCTGTGCAGTGACGTAACCTTAAATCTATCAATGATAAATAGTTTATGGGTAAAGTTGTGTAATCGGAGGGCTAAATAAGCTTTAAAATTTGGCATAAAATATAAAGTTTAATATAAAAAAATGAAATACTTATTGTGTGCACACTGCACAGCTGTATTGATTTAAGGGGTACCAGGGTTTTTTTATAAAAGCTTTTGACACCAATTTTGTTGACATCGCGCGCTATAAAGTACTATAAACTGAAGTCCACGCGGACGAAGTCGCGGGCAACAGCTAGTTGGGAATATTAATTAAGGTATTAAATTATAATTATTTTAATAATTTTGTAATAACACTAATTTATGATACATTTTAAAAGACTATTTTTTGCAAGTTTAATAGTTTAATTAAAATTATATAAGTATATAATGTACTTTAATTGAGCAAAAAAAAAAGGAGTCTATTATTGTAATTGGTAACAATAAGTATTTTTAAATTTATGACATCATAAATGCAAGAGTAAATTTATTTATTTCGATACTAATACCAATTGCCATGAAACGATGCTTGAAATGAACATGAAATGTAAGTAACGTTACATTAACCCCTTGTAGGGGTTTTTAAAAGTAAAGTCATGGCTCAATTCGGTTATTTTTTGCACGCGAGCGTATAATGCCATGTATTCATTTGGATGTATCTTTTCAATTATAAGACCTAGACACATAAAATTTTGTACACTTGTTTATTATTTCACTAACCTTTGAAGTATATTAGTTTTATTCCAATTTGTTCACTATTTTTCACATTATAACCAAAAATCGAAGTTAAGAACTATTTTTCTTCAAAGACCACTTAATATTAAGAGAATTTTCTATTGAAATTATGACAACAATATCTTGTAACACATTTGTCTACGAAAACACTGAATTTAGCCAAAAATATTAAATAAAAACTTTTAAAACTTAAAACTAAAATTGTTTTAAAACTTTTAAAACAATTAAATTTACACTAGCTATTTGACCGAGCCTTGCTCGGTATTCGATAAAACACGAATAAAATGACATTTTCTTAAAATGATTCCTAGCTAGATTGATTTATCGTCCCCCAAACCCCTATGGGCATTTTCAAAAAAACGTGTACCCTTGCAAAAATATGTCTTTATTTTTTAAGGTCATTTATTTACCTTTATTTGAATGTCATATACAAGGAAAAATATTGAACTAATGGAATAAGTTAAAAAGAACGCTGAAAACGTTATATTATTCTGATTTTATTGAAACAAAATCGAATTTTCGACGAAACAGATTCCGTTGTGCGACTAAATGTAAAATATAATTTAATACAAAAAAATACAGCAATAAATGGATTTCTTCGTTTATTTAATCTAGTGAAATGCATATTTAATTGTTTATTAAAAAAAATTTAGATAATTTCAAGGATCAACAAGAGTAGCAATTATTTTTAATCCATAGTGTGACTATGTGACCTACCCACTAGGTTATTTTTCATTTTTTTACATGAGTAAGTAATATTTAACATATTTAAAGAAGTTTTTATAACACAAAAACCTTTTATTTAAACATTTTTATTGTTGCACTACTTATAAAAGTAAAAAATTCTTTGATTTCATAGATTTAACTTCATTAATTAGAGGGACGAACATCTCATAATCATAAAGATGTGTTCACATGTCTACGAATTCCTAAGTTATTAATGACATCGGATTATATGCACGATCAAAGTGCCGAAATATCCATGCAAATCTGCACGAAAAATGGTCGAAATATGCACAATCAAAAGTCACCTAATATTAAAATTTATTATTTTTTTTGAAGACTTTTCCGGTAGTGACATTAATAAAAGCGCCAATTTTTATAATTTCATAAAATCCAGGATTTTTAATTTCTTGAAATAAAGACTTTTTATTTATTTATTATACGCCAATAATAATTTTCTACCAACATTTTCCGATTGCAATCTTAATGCCCATGGAAGTTAAACTACCGAAATATGCACTATCGCCTAAAAAGTGACATTATATGCATTTGCATATGCAAGTATGCAAATGCATATAATCTGATGTCTAGTTATTATAAATCTGCAAATATCAACGACACAAAATGATTTTCAACTTTACTGATAGAAAAGTAGTGGAAATAAAATCAAAATTATTTAAAAAAAAAAAACTTTTAGGTACTTAAATTTTAAATATTTGTTATTGTTAAGTAAAGGCGACGCCTTGATAATTTGGCTGTAGCGATATCGATTTTTCAATTACGAAAGCTAAGAAATTAAAGTTCATTGTCAGTATTTATCATGTCTTTGTCTTTGATTTACCCATAGCATAACACGATTGGTCAACTTTTATAACACAGAATAATCAATCAAATAGACCTGTGTAAAAAAAAGGATTCCTATTTTTCCAACAGAGGAGAGTGATTTAAGCTTCCAAAAATGTACATGGATTGGTTCAAGCATACACTTTAATTTGCCCATAGCTTATATGAAATGTATTTATGGTTTTTAAATTACGCGACAAAACTATTTTGTCGCTTACGCCCTTTCCATTTTTTGCTGTTCCATTGCTTGTTTTCTGTGAGAGGCCGGGCCGGCCTTTCATAGAAAACTAACAATCTAAAACATATCCAAAACGGTTTTTTACTTTAACGCGGCGTCACCTTAACACATAAGTAATAAAAAATATATTTGTACGTTAATCGTACCAGTTTATAAATCTCCAATTTTCTTAATAAAATCTGTGAATAAAAAAATAATTTATTTAAAATGTGAACTAAGCCTTATGCTTTCCGCCTGTTGTGACTTGTCCGTTCCATTATATGTGACCATACGAAAAGTCACAAGTCGGAAGTCACGTAATATTACTTTCTTTTACTTTTAAAGTGTTTGTAAATAACCGATAATAGTTATCACAATTTCATTTTTTATACTAAATACTAAGCTAATTTTGCAACGTGTAAAAAGTAAAAACAGTTGGAGAAAGTATAATAATGCTTACAAAATATGGTCACTTATCTGAACAAATAAACCGTTCCTGAAGAACCATCCAACCTGCGTCCGCGTCTTGTAGCAGATTTTTAACTACTAAATTCAAATTGAAGTTTCTCGATGTACAATGAAATATAGTGCTATCATTTAGTGCCGAAAATATTTTTGTAGTATGTTTATAAAACTAAAAAAAACGGTCACTAAACCGAACATTCCGGTCGGGTTGTTTTTTCATGTTTATAATTTTAATTAATTTGTAGTTAAATTATGTTAGATTTTTCAATAACAAGACATTCAATTGATACATTAAGTATTTAGGAATCTAACATATGTTTTTTAAGTAACTTACTTTAAGAAAAAAAAATAGTTATTAAAGATTTTGTTACAACTTCTGGGAAGGGGACAGGTGAATTTAATAGGTTTCGGTACTTAAAAACCCTTATAAATCTCATACTAAATAAAATTTTATACAAACGTGAATGTATTTTAATAAAAGAAAACTTGTTTTTGCTCCTACATTAAAATTACAAAATGTTAGTATGTAATTTTTTACAAATAATCTGTAGCGAAGTCAAGGGACAAGGTAAAAACCAGGGGTACACATTTTTTTGAAAATGCCCCTATATACAAAATGTAATGAAAATCGTTGAAGCCGATTCTGAGATTCCAATTATATATATAGCTATTTGACCAAGCTTTGCTCGGTATTCGATAAAACACGAATAAAATGACATTTTCTAAAAATGATTCCTAGCTAGATCTATATACTAAATTTCATGAAAATCATTGGAGCCGATTCCGAGATTCCAATTATATACAAGAATTGCTCGTTCAAAGATATAAGATTATAATTTTCGGTGCTAACTAGTGATGTGCATCATGTTTGTATCGATACAGCGGTTGATAAATATGTGTTGTGAGTTTAGGAGTTTCGGCGTTGTTTTAAGAACAGAAAGCATAATATCCTACTATGCAAATTAGATTCATCATCATCACTACCATATTATACCATGCATCATCCCATGATTATGAGCCTATAATGACACTGTTATTGGTACTTTTCAGGGTCGTTTAGATCGATACTCGAGTTTGTCAAGTGATAATTTAAATAATCGGCCAAGTGCGAGTCGGACTCGCGCACGAAGGAATCCATACCGTTATAGAGAAAAAATCTGAAAAAAATAGGCCAAAAATTGTGTTTTTTGTATGGAAGCCCCCCTTAATTATTTATTTTATTTAAATATTATTATTAATTATTAAAGTACTTAAGGCCTTTATTTAAGGCCTTTGTGGAAATTTCAAGTGCCTACCTCATCATTATTAACCCTCCGTGCACCACATGAATAAAAGTTACACTGTGCACCACGTGGGGTTTGTCAAACCCCAAGACTTATCTGGGCAAGAAATGCGTAATTTGTATTTATTTGTTCATTTTATTTCAAATAACTGTTTTTTATATATTTAATTGTAATATAAAACGATACTTACTGAGATAACTCCTATTTTTAATCCTTTACACCTAAAAATTAAAATTTAGTAATCTTTTACCAAGTAAAACATAGACTCTTTTTTGGTGAGCTCCCACAGTTGAAAAGTTACCTTTTATTTCCCGTACTGCTTTAAAATTATAAAAAAATATATAATTTAAGGTAAACTTTGTTTGTTTGTTTGTTTAATTGTAACGAATAGGCTCAAAAACTACTGGACCGATTTTAAAAATTCTTTCACCATTCGAAAGCTACATTATTTACGAGTAACATAGGCTACTTTTTATTTTGGAAAATATAGGGTTCCGTAAGATATTTCAGTTTTTCGGAAACAACCAGAAAATTTACTTATTTTGCGTACGCTGCCTAAACTATAAAAGATAGAACCATACAATGTTCTAAGTAAATGTAGATCTTATAAATATCTACAAAAATGTCCGCGACACACTATACTTATCTATGTCAAGTGAGGCACAACAACCATATTTTTATTTAAAAATCTTAATTTTTTTTTGGACTACATTGAAATGCATATATTTTACTCATGATAATAATCCTTATCAAAATAAATTATTTTATCTCAAAGTACAGTTTATGTGGACAATATTTGGTCTTTGAATGATTAAAATTGGACGTTTGGTTTAGAAGTTATGGCGAAATTAAAATATTGCGATTTACGCCCGTTTCGAAGTGGGCAACCAAGGCGGGGGTGCGCCCGTGGGAGCGGAGTTTAGATCTATGAGTATTGACTATTGAGTAGTAATGTATCTATCAGTAGTATCGACGGAGAGCTGACGACCAAATCAGTCATGTTACATGTAGCTTCACCTGTGTTAAAACTCCGTTAGCTACTTCCCTGAACAACCCTTTCTGATAATCTGCGTGCTGGCAGGCCGTGGGCGGTGGGTGTGGGAGTAGTGGAGTGGGGAAAAAAAAAAAAGTAGGTTCAGCTATATTAAAACTCCGTTAGCTACTTCCCTGAACAACCCTTTCTGATAATCTGCGTGCTGGCAGGCCGTGGGCGGTGGGTGTGGGAGTAGTGGGGTGGGGAAAAAAAGAAATAATGTAGGTTTAGCTGTATTAAAACTCCGTTAGCTACTTCCCTGAACTACCCTTTCTGATAATCTGCGTGCTGCGTGCAGATTATCAGAAAGGGTTGTTCCCTGAACAACCCAAGTAGCTAACGGAGTTTTAACACAGCGCTGAAGCTACATGAGTCATGAGTCATGACTGATTTGGTCATCAGCTCTTAGTCGGGTAGTAGTAGTAAATCTATGAGTAAACAAACAAACAAAGTTTACCTCTTTATAATATTGGTTTAGATTAAAAACTCATTTATTCAGTGAGTGACATTGGCTATATATTTTTTACCCGTGCTTAGCCGGGGCGGGTCGCTAGTTAACTTAATATAATCAGTCTACACGATATTCAGGCAAGTTGAAATCAGTACATTTCTTACAATGAAAGTGGGCACGGTATGTGTAAGCAAATAGGTATATTATTGTGCTCACAACCGTATTTGAGTTTTCAATTTATGTTCCTGATACAACTGAACACATCTTTATTGATTTTGATAATTTTTCTGGTGCGTGCGTGAAACCGCGTACAAGAACCTCTCAGTATCCATGGTTTATATCTTTGCGATTTTCAAATCTTCTTCTATGAAAGTCATACTTAATTTGTTCATAAACCTGTTCACGAATGTTTATTTAATCGAAATGAATTCAAATATGCGCGAAAAATAGATTTTTTCACATTTCACAACATTCTGTTTATACAACTTTTTAACGACGTCCTGAACTACGTGGGGTTTGTGGGACCCCAGCACACCAGCACACCAGCACACCAGCACACCAGCACATTATGTGCACGTTTGTTCGTTGCATCGGTGAAGAAAATCCTAAACTCCAGCTACATAAAGCGTCAAAAAAAATCACACGAATTTTTAAAAAATTATGAAATTTTTTGTACGTCTGGGGTTTGTCAAACCCCACGTGGTGCACGGAGGGTTAATTACGAGCAAAAAAGCCCAAAAAATCACGTTTGTTGTATGGGAATAAATATTTAAATATAAATATTATTTTGTTTTTAGTATTTGTTGTTATAGCGACAACAGATATACACAATCTGTGAAAACTTGCCTGGCGACAGACAGACAGACAGACAACAAAGTCTTAGTAATAGGGTCCCGTTTTTACCCTTTGAGTACGGAACCCTAAAAAATCTATACTTAATATTATAAACCTGAAGAGTATGTTTGCTTGAACGCACTAATCTCAGGAACTACAGGTCCGATTTAAAAAATTATTTCAGTGTTAGATAGCTCATTTATCGAGTAAGGGCCGGGACACAAAAACACTAAATACTAGAAACTCACGTAGAAATTCAAAGTTTCTACGACGCGACGTCGCGTCGTCGTACGACTTACGATGTCGTGTCGTAGTTGTTTACGACGCGCGTCGTAGATTCCCACGACACGACGTCGCATCGTTAAACGACGTCGCGTCGTGGTACGACACTACGTCGTATCGTGTTTTTGTGTCCCGGCCCTAAGGCTATAGGCTATATTATATATAGCGTAGTATATAGTAGCGTTATATATAGTCTTAGCGTGACAATACATATATGTATTGTCACGCTAAGACTAATACGACCGAAGAAACTCAGCAAAATGTGGGAAAAACGGGGGAAATATTAGAAAGGGTATCTCACGAACTACTGGAGCAATTTTTATGGCAATATTTGGCACAGATATAGAGTACACCACGTGAAGGTAGTATAGCTATTTTTTATAGAAAAATGTACGGTTTCTGTAAAATTCCTAATTTACGTGGGCGAAGCCGGGCGGTATGTCTAGTAAAGAATACCTAGGAAAAACCAATATTTTAATTATTGATTAGTGATTACCCTAATTATATTTGAGAAATCACTACATACTATTATAAAACATAGTCGCTTTTTTCCCCTCATGTCCCTTTAAATTATTAAGCCCCATACGGTCACTGGTGACTGAGACACAATAGAAATTCTAATGTTAATATTTAATAAGTATAATAACCTATTATACTACACTAAAGTATTATCACTTATTTTTGTTACACACTATATATATACAAGAATTGTTCGTTTAAAGATATAAGATTTGTATTCCAGATGGAAATATTTTGGAACTGTTTTAAAGTAAAGGATTGTTTTATCTATTTCACATCTTAACACTTTAACTCAAAGGAGTAAGTTTATACTTTTGAAAATACATGACTTTAAAGGAGACCCTTTCTCAAATCAACAATAGTTGCTACCAGTATTTAGGGCTGACATCATGAAATCAACTGTAGATGTCACCCATTCATAAAGGGTTAATATTAATTGTAACAGAGCGATACTCCATTACTATAGAATAAGATGAAATGGATGTTTTGTATTTCCCTTTTTAGGGTTCCGTAGCCAAATGGCCAAAAACGCAACCCTTATAGATTTGTCATGTCTGTCTGTCTGTCCGTCCATATGTCACAGCCACTTTTCTCCGAAACTATAAGAGCTATATTATTGAAAATTTGCAAGTAGATGTAGTCTGTAAACCGCATTAAGATTTTGATACAAAAATGGAAAAATTGTTAAAAATTTCCCCCATTAAAAATCCCCATAGGTACAACTGAAACAATTCTTTTTTTTCTTTTTTTTGCCTTTTTTTTAAGTATTTATTCCATTATTCTACAACATTATGTCCTTATCCTAAAAACCGCCAAACTGCATTTCAGTTTGTTGGCGATATTTGTAACATTAATAATATAATATTATATGTTATAAATCAACTTAATACTTAAACTTAAAAATCAATAATAATGAAATTCAATAACAAAATATTTTTCTTTCTTATTATAAGTATAAACACATATAAACTTTTTAATTATCTAGTAATTACAGTAACATATTTTTATTCTATATTATTAGATTAATGACTCTTACATTATATTAGTAATACTTTTAAGTAAAATATGAACACTTTTATGCACGGGGGGGGGGGGGGGGGGGGGCATATAACTTCTAAAGTAGGGGCATGATAAGTCTAAAAATAATATATGATGTACATTACTACAAAAACTACCAACGAAAATTGGTTTGAACGAGATCTAGCAAGTAGTTTTTTTATATGTCATAAATGGTAAACCTTAAATTAATTTTCATTAAATCAACTGAAATATAAAAATAAATCAAAAACCTTTTAATTTCATTAAAATAAACCTTATTGCTGCTGCGGAACCCTTCATAGGCGATTCCAACTCGCACTTGGCCGCTTTTTGTGTTGGCAGTCTTTAAATAAAAAAAACAATACTGTAGGAACTCTATTGATACCTTCCGGGTTTTTTAACAATCAAGGTATTATGTGCAATGCTTCAACTCCTAAGCAGTAAGCGGTCACATGCAACCGCATGTCACCGCTTAGGAGTTGAAGCATTAACTGGACTAATTAATTCCTATCTTGAGGATAATTTAAATTCTGAATAATCAAATGTATGAAGAAAAGTGGGTTCGGTGCAATGTACAGTACATATTATTAAGTGTTTGGTGAAATTGCAGAAAATTAATAATAATAATAATCATTTATTTCGGACACTATACATCCATACATAAGTATGGATGTAATGTTAAGTAGTTCTAAAGTGTTGTTCGAAAATGTACACCTCGAGATTTTCGAAAAACAGACCGCATAATCTCAAATCTGTATAACTGAGGACTGGATAATTGAGTTTCTACTTATGTTAGTAAAAGCACCTTGAACAGATCCATTAAACTTATAATAGACTTTTCATTGAAGACATTTTGACCTTATTGATTAAGTACCTACTAATTCAAAGGACTAGCTAGCTAGTAGTGATACTTTTTTGTTTTTATTTTACTTTGTGCCTAATGAATGAACTTTGTACAGGCTAAAATGATTGCTAGAAAATAATGAAAATAATAGCTAGTACATGTAATAATATAATAATGTTTTTCCCTTAATGTTATATTAATGCATTTTTTTTATATTTGTGACCCTGCAACTGATGTTTATATTGGTCATGTTTTTGAAGCCAAGTGTACAGGGAAACTATTTCTGTGTCTAATTTTATGTTCTTTTGACAGGGGCAGAGGTCGAGGTGGTATGGGCCCTCCGGGATGGATGAATGGGCCTCCGCCAATGAGATTCCGAGGCAGAGGCTACGGCCCCGGTGGACCGCCTATGAGAGGACGAGGATATTTTAGAGGCAGAGGTGGTCCTCGCTTTGGTCCCAATGGAGGACCAAACTTTGATAACAATTGGGGTCCCATGGGGCCGCCTCCTCCGGGAATGATGGGAGGACCCCCACCGTTCGGACCACCTCCCGGTATGATGCCACCCGGTGGACCGATGGGGCCTCCACCCAACATGATGGGACAACCACCACCATTCGGCCCACCAGGGATGCCTCCACCAAATATGGTAAAATATTTTATTTAACAAAATTATTTTGTTGTATTGTTTTTGAACACAAAATAAACATTTTAAATAACTGTCCTTATATTTAGTCAATATATTGTGTAATTTTACAGCCTGCACCTGAGCTGTGGGTGGAGACAAAATCAGATGACGGGAAATCGTACTACTACCATGCCCGGACGCGGGAGACCACTTGGACCCGGCCCCAGGAGAGTCCCACTTGTAAGGTGGTGACTCAGGCGGAAATGGAAGCCATGGCCAGCACAGGTAGGACTACTTTCCAACAAGATGGCAATACCGGCAGTCCCGGCATTGAGACATCGCATACGACGTAATTCAAATTGTATTGTACATGCTGACTAATTTTTCTATTTAACTGCAGCTTTTTTTTCTTGTCAAGTTTATGGTAATTAAAATCTCTAGGTCAAATGTCCGGTATGGGTCAGCCCATGGCGATGAACGGGCCGATGGGGGGGCCCCCCATGGGCGGGCCGCCAATGGGAATGATGCCAAACGGCATGATGGCCGGGATGATGCCGCCCGGCGTCGGGCCGCAGGGGGGCCCCGGCCAGGGCGGGCCCCCGCCCGGCGCCGTGCCCCCCTTCATGACTCAGCCTCCACCCTGGGTGAAGGACGGTGAGTACACTAGTTATTACTGCTCACTATTGTACATGTAAAATTTACGAAGTCGCAGATAACACAAGTAATGATTTGATTGTAACGTGTCAATATTTGTCGCAGGTAACAACCACATGGGCAGCAAGTCGGACAAGGGCGACGGCAGCCCCGCCGACGACGACGACATGCCCCCCGGAGAGACCAACGCCCCGCCACACTCCATGGGTAACGCACACTCCATGTTTGTGAAATAACTTCTCTGATATCATTTCTATACTTACTTCTGGTAAAATTGTAATAAGTAATGTAATAAGTTGTGGATAGCTGTTATTGGCCTTATGTACTCATTGTATTCTATTATAATAATGAACATTGTAGAATTGATGGATGTTGTTGTCCCAAATAAATAAATAAATAAATAAATCTCTCACTAAAGTGAGAGTTTGCTTGAACCGGTGGGTAATTCCATCGGTTCAAACAAATGGGTGTAAACGCGGATTTGACGGTCTCTAGGTCGGGCACCGGTGCTCACAGAAGAATGAATTTTAACCACTTTCATCTTGTTTGAAGGCCAACTTATAAACATTGGATTACCGTGTGACAGTGTCGAGTGTTTTATAATATTTTAATTTATTTCCATCAGGTTCCATGGGTCCCGGCGGTCCAATGGGCGGCGGGATAGGTCCGGGAGGCGGGATGGGCCCGGGCGCCGGTGTGGGTCCGGGCGGCGGTGTGGGTCCGGGCGGCGGTGTAGGTCCGGGCGGCGGGATGGGCCCGGGCGGCGGTATGGGTCCGGGCGGCGGTGTGGGTCCGGGCGGTATGGGCGGACCGATGGGCGGCGGCCCCGGCGGCGGCGTGGGCGGTGCCTGGGGCGGCTGGGGCTGGCCGCCCCCGCTCGTGGCGCAGCCCCCGGGCCTCGCGGCGGCGGCTGCGGCCGTGCCCGACGCCAGTGAGTACACAACAATATTTCTGTGTATTTATTACTCTTAAAATAATATTAAGTATGACGTTATAAAGTTTGTGTTAATTCTGGAAAAGTAATTATATATGAAGCACCAATAGGAAATGGTATTACTGTACGTCGGTAGTTTACATTATTATCTCGGTCGCCAGGTGCGGCGTCGCAGGCGGGAGGCCCCGCGGCGGGCAGCGAGGCGCCGGAGGGGCTCGCTTCTATGGAAACGGTTCGTTACTTCTTTTGTACTAACGTTATGGTGATTTGGAGCTGCGACCTCCTATACATAAATAAACAAATACTTAAGCTTAAATAAAATTGTCGAAGAACTGACATGCAGTAGTTTCAACAAAGAATCAATCTTTGTTGTAGTTCTAAATGCAATAAAACGGCTATTACTATTCGCGTCATTTATGGCTATTGCTGTATGTGTAGCGTGTCCTCTCTTTCATACATACGACGACCTAGTGAGACAGGTAGGTGTTCGCACTTTGCAGGTGATCCCGGCGGAGCTGGCGGCGGCGGCGGCGGAGTGGAGCACGCACCGCGCGCCCGACGGCCGCCCCTACTACTACCACGCCGGCCGACAGGAGAGCGTCTGGGAGAAACCCAAGCCCATGAAGGATCTGGAAGGTGAGACGAACGACTAATATGTATACTCGCGATATGATGTCGGTGCTCGCGGGTAGAGTAATTACTAGTAACTGAACCCTTAATATTAAAAATCCTTGCACTGAAGATCCTCTATAAAATTACAAGTTAAATTTTGTTACAATTTAAAGCTGCTAAGTAATTAGTAAAAAGTAAACTAAATAGTAAGTTGTAACTAAATTATTTGTTATAGATTTGCAAGCTAAGATAGCTAAGGAGAAGGGTGAGAAACCCGACAAGGTGGAGAGAATGGATGCTGATGATAATAAAGCTGAAGGTAAAACAAAAAGTGGTTTAAAATATCATAGATTTTATTCCTTCATAAAGTAGATTAAAAAAGGTTAGATACGGTGCGATAAGGTTTTGAATCATTTTCTAATCTTTCCAACGTTTCTTCTGTCAGTCTAATGTTTTTTATGGGAAAAACCCACGGTCTTCAGAACCATTACTGAATCGGTTCTACTGAACTACTATTTATGTGCTGCTAAAACTCCCGTTTAAGAATATTTTTTGTTACTAAGTTGTGGACGTAGACGCTCACGCCGAGGCTGCAGCGGCGGCGGCGGCCGCCGAACGGGAGAGAAACGAGAAGGAGAGAATAGAGAGAGAGAAAGCGGAAAGAGAGAAGGCCGAACGTGAAAAAGCGGAGAAAGAAAAGGCCGATAAAGAGAAGGCGAAAGCGGATAAGAGTCGACCCGTCTGCAGCACGCACATATCGGGCACTCCATGGTCAGTATATTTTATCTATTCATTTTATAACTAGTAATGTATATTATGTCGAGCACAGCTCTACAATCCTTTTGGTGACTTTATTTCATCCATAAATATATTTCAACAACATGCTTAGCATAGTCACCATAGAAATGGTATCTTTCTACGGAAGGATAGACGAGTGACATGACATCCGTCATTACCCGTTTCTAATGTTGTCACGCTAAGCCTGCTGATATTTGATACCTGAAATAAAGACATTTTATTTATTTGTTTATTGCTATTCCCATATCGATGATGTGTTTTGGCAGGCGCGTGGTGTGGACGGGCGACGGGTGCGTGTTCTTCTACAACCCGACGGCGCGGCTGTCGGTGTGGGAGCGGCCCGCCGCGCTCGCTGGCGTCGCCGACGTCGAGCGCGCCATGGCGCAGCCGCCGCACGCCGTCCAGCAGGTACACGCACGCACGTACACGCACGCACGTACACGAACGCATGTGCACGCACTTACGGGATTGCTAAGCGACAAACAATACGGGTTCCGTAAGGGTCGCTCGGCTGGTGATCTCTTGGCATACCTGACTCACCGTTGGGCTCAGGCAATTGAGTCGATGGGAGAGGCATTGGCTGTTAGTTTGGACATTGCGAAGGCCTTTGATCGGGTTTAGCATAAAGCGCTGCTATTAAAGCTTCCATCATACGGGCTTCCCGAGAAATTATGTAAGTGGGTCACTAGTTTCATAGCAGACAGAAGCATAAAGGTCGTAGTTGACGGCGAATGCTCGGAAACTCAGTCTGTTAATGCTGGTGTCCCTCAGGGCTGTGTGCTATCGCCTACTCTATTGATACTGCATATCAATGACATGTTACAAACCAACGGCATTCATTGCTATGCGGATGATAGTACAGGTGATGCTGTATATACCGGCTCCCCTAATATTTCTCGGCAAAATGTCACTGAGAGTCGAAACGAACTTTTGTCTAAGGTGGAGAATTCATTGGAGAAGGTCTCTGAATGGGGTAGACGTAACTTAGTCCAATTCAACCCCGCCAAGACACAAGTCTGCGCGTTCACCACTAAAAAGTCACCAATGATCGTTTATCCTCGTTTCGAGGGCACATCTTTAACCATCTCCCCTAGCATTGAGATACTTGGCGTCAACATATCGAGCGAAGTCTAGTTCCGATATCATCTTGAGGGTAAGGCAAAATTAGCCTCGAAGAAGCTTGGCGTTCTTAACAGAGCGAGACAGTACTTCAGTCCGGACCAACGCCTACAACTCTACAAGGCGCAGGTTCGGCCTCATATGGAATATTGTTGTTATCTATGGGCAGGGGTGCCAAAATACCAACTGCTCCCTCTGGATCGTATCCAACGAAGGGCTGCTCGAATTGTTGACTGCCAGTGTTTCAAACAGCTTGGACCCCCTGGAATTACGCCGAGATGTAGCTTCACTCTGCATCCTCTAACGGTTGTATCACAGGGAGTGCTCTGAGGAATTGTTCGGAATCATACCAACTTTTCGCTATCGTCCCACGCGAAAAACATATCATCCTCATCACCTTGATGAGTGGCAGTCTTCCACAGTGCGTTTTTCGCGTAACTTTCTGCCGCGCACTGTAAAACTCTGGAATGAACTGTCACCAGCAGTATTTCCAGGCCGATTCGACCTGCAAACCTTCAAGAAAAGAGCGTATTCCCTCTTAAAAGGCTGGCAACGCACCTGCAGCTTTTCTGATGTTGCGAGTGTCCATGGGCGACGGTAGTTGCTTACCATCAGTTGACCCGTTTGCTAGTTTGCCCCCTTATTTAATTTAAAAAAAAAATACAAGCGTACACGCAATTACTTTTACGACGTAACGATGTGGTGCTATCAGATACGGAGTCTACGGATATTTTGAATGACTTATTCGCGATGTATTCTAATTACAAAATAATCCGTAACGGCCGCACTTGGAGACATGATTGAACTTCAATTGAATGAAGAGTTTGACCGGTATTGTATGGGGCTTTTGTCAAATTCTTAATTAATTCACAGTTAAGTACAGTACTCCCAGTACAGTAGTAAGTACAGATTAGTTTTGCAGGGAGGAATATAAAATGTCTTAGTTATTTTATTTCTAGAATATTTGTATGGTACGTTTAAGGTTATACGATCATGCAGACTGTTACATATGACCTTACCATGGATAATTTTATACAGAAAGCACAAGTCAAGTAATATTCTTCTATTCCGTAAGGTGACCATATCGTAATTGTAATCACGAAAACACCCGAATCTATGAAACGTAAGAGCCCCACTTGCATTTTGCATCTTGTTCAAAGGAAATAGAAGTATATATCATATAGCCGGTGGCTGTCCGCTGTCGCCGGTCCGTCAATAAGTGCTACAACTCACCGGGAAGCCATCGCGACGTGGCCAGTAACGTTACCATGGTAACGTCCAATCAACGTCTGGCGCCTCCACGTCGCTGCAAAGCGGTGTTTTTCTTAAAGTTAAGTTTAAAAACAGCGCTTGCAGCGACGTCTTCCGACGCTTGGGAAATACGACCTTTGCCGAAAAATTATGAAAATTTATATGCGCATTATCACTTTGGCAGCACTGTAATTAATATTCGTCTGGGTGCGGTCTTTATAGACATAATTTAAAATTATCATCTTGCTACCTTTATTTGCGCGCGAGTTTTTAGCTACTAAAATAAAATGTAATTCTGTAGCAGCGCAAGGAAGCGGCCGCCACGACTCCGACGAAGAGCGCGAACGGCGACCTGAAGCGGGCGGCCGACTCCGACAGCGACGACAGCGACGCCGAACCCGCCAAGAAGAACAAACCCGAAGAGAGTTAGTACCGCATTCTTATGTTCACAGATCTAGTTATTCTAGATCTAGTTATCCAAATTAAGCCGTGAGAGTAAAATATGAATACTATTTTTTTCAACTAGACGAGCAACACATAGTTAACATCGTCCGCGACGAAGAAGTAAATCGGTGGTAAAGTTGCCATTTTCATATTCTGTGATATCGCGCAGAGCCGGCGGCGGCGGCGCGGAAGGGCGGTGCCGGCAACGGCGGCGGGGGCGGGGCGCAGATCGACGCGGGCAAGGAGGCGGCGGAGGAGGCGGAGATGCGCGCGGCCCGCGAGCGCGCCGTCGTGCCCTTCGAGCAGCGCCTGCGGAGCTTCCTGCAGCTGCTGCACGAGTCCGACGTCTCCGCCTTCAGCCCCTGGGAGAAGGAGCTGCACAAGATCGTCTTCGACCGTCGCTACCTTCTACTCAACTCCACCGACCGCAAAAAGGTAACATTACACTGACTCGCCATCGTCCCGAGATAACTAGCTTATAAAGGGACATGAAAAAAAACTTTAAGACAAAATCTGTAAATCAAACACTGTCAATATACCTCTAAATGTTCGGAAAGGCTTATTTATTAGAATGTTTAGTGTATTGCCCAATTTTGAAATGTTTCATACTGAAATGAATTTGTCGTGCAGGTGTTCGACAAGTACGTGCGAGAGAGGGTCGAGGAGGAGCGCAAGGAGAAGAAGAACCGTCTCCAGCAGAAGAAGCAAGCCTTCAAACAGCTCATGGAGGAGGCGAAACTACACTCCAAGTGAGTAGTGACCGGAAAATGGGTACAACCAATATACGTCTTTACTGTGTGGCGGTACCCACAATTCGCCTAACATTCCTGCATCGCGCTATCGAAGTTTCGGAGAACGGCAAGATATATAAAACGTCTGAAATGACGTCAGTGGGCTTCGGCCTGACCGGGCATGCTATCTCGCTCGGTCGGAAGATCTTCCTTTTCGGCCGCCACTAACAACGTTAAAACTGCAATGTATAATAGTGATATTTATTTATTTGTTAAAACTGCTGAAACGATTTCGTTGAAATTGGGCATGTCGACTTTACTAGCATACTGACTACTATGTTTTTTCGTAGATCGTCGTTCTCCGAATTCTCGGCGAAGCACGGGCGGGACGAGCGGTTCAAGGCCATCGAGAAGGTCCGCGAGCGCGAGACCTACTTCAACGAGTACGTCGCCGACGTGCGCAAGCGCGATAAGGAGGAGAAGGAGAAGAAGAAGGAGCAGGTCAGTCACCCCGCCGCCGAGCAGCACACACACACACAAATATCACGATATTTGAACCTGAGCATACAAAGAGTCGCTTATAAATTGGCTACCGAAAATGTAATGTCCGTTGTTTTGGCCTATGTCCAGCAGTGGAGTAGAAATAAAAAGTAAAAGTAAAAAATCAACAAGTACCAAAGCGCTCTAAGACTTGTATGTAAATGTGAATTGTATGTAAATATTTTACAGTCGTGATGAGTATGAGTTTCAAAAGATACAACTACTATCCAATAAAAAGATACAAGCTATGCTCATGTGACTTCATATTGCCAGGTTCGAGCCCAGCTTGCAATAATTGTCATTGTCGAATAAATCTGTCGTAACAGAGAGAACCGATAATTATGATATTGGTATTTTACTCTACTAGTACTAATTTAAAATTTTAAAGTATAATATACAAATTGTTTAAACATAGTTTTAAAACTACATCAAACGCTAAGGAGGCCTATGAACCTACAAAAATATGTTTAAAATTACTGATTGACTTCTTTTAACAATGAATTCTTCTTTTTGAAAGTTGATTGAGAACTGTCGGGTTCGAATCCCGTTTCACTCTCTTAGACTGGCCTCAGACGGACCGCAAGTTGCAGTCGGGAGCGGGACCAACTGGTCTAAAGCGGTCGCGTTGAAGTCGTACACGACTGCAACACGACCGCATCATGCAGTCGTCCATACGCTTTACATTTGTTATTCGACCGCACTGCGAAACTCGACCGCAAAGCGGCCGTTCAGACTGCTCAAGAACTGCTCGAGCGATTCGTGTATTGCGGATATGAATTTAGTATGGAAACTGCAGATCGCCGAGCGGCAACCGCATCTTGCAGTCGATCTCTACTGCAAGATGCGGTCCGTCTATGGCCGGCCTTAAATAATATTTTTTGTGCAATGCGAATATATTTTAATTTTATAGATTTGTGATAGCTATGAATATTTCTTTTAATTGTTTTTATGTCATATTTAAATTTTAGTGCAGTTTCTTGTGTGTGTATAAGTGTGTTTTATAATGGTTATTGTTAAGAGTAACTGCATTGAAACTGTTTGGAAATAGGACGCACTGCTACCGTAAAAATAATTTGAGTATCCATTCCGTTGAGTTTTTCTAAATAACGAATTATCTGATGTCAGATACGCCGAGTAACATGGAGTGCGTGATATTTCTACTTTCAATTTAGTAATTTTCTTATTACAAATAATATAAAAATAAAAAGTGTCTTTGAACGAATTGAATGCAGATTAAAGTATATTTGCAATAAGAAAATGACGGTTCGAGACCGGCCATATTATACTGAATTAGCACGTTGTTTTGTTTTGACACCAAGATATGTAGCGCCTGCGCCGCCGCATGAGCCGCCGCCGCAGCCCGCGGCCGCGCCCCCCGCGGCCCCCGCGCGCCAAGCCCCGCCCCCTGCTGACAGTTTATATACACAGTTTATACCGCATTCACTTGTTACGTCGAAGGTGATTCTTTTATTTCAGAATAATGATCTTGTAATGAAACAACGAGTATTCGATTGTCAATTGTCGAGGTTGCCAGAGTCAACTCTCGGACGACCTCAGTGGAGCGTCTCTGTTAGGTTTTTGTAGATCGACCGTCGAGAGTGGTCGGGGGGCCCGGGCTCCCTCGACCGCTCTCGAGCCAGCGCGAATGTGCTAAGTATGTTTGTTTGCAAAGGCCCCCGCTCGAGTTATTACACTCGATATGAAATTGTCTCAGTGACTGAATTTTTAATGTTGAAAGCTTTGATGTAATACTGGAGATGATGACTCGTATAGTAGTATGCAGCTGAATAAGCCTCTCTAAATCGTATGTTACTTTTTAGAAAGAGAGGTAAAGTGCGCTCGAATGGCCAAGCGGTAGCCCGAGCGGTGCACGACCATACAAAAGGTTAGATATCACTTTGCAGAAATGACTAAAATTCTATATAAAAAGTAGCGCAGACTCTGAGCCCACTCAGTCTCGCCGTTGCATGCCCGATGGTGCTGGGTTCAGGCCGCCCCGCGGTCGAGATGACAATATGTAAATACAGATAATATATCCAAACATTGCTCACCGACTAATCTTTTTTTATTTCAGGTTTTCATTTTGTTTTTATACTAGGAAGGATCTCTTTACATTTTTAGAAAATACTATGCTCGTCTGCGTAGAGCATTTCATTTAAATTATTGGATATGGATATATATTGTCTCGGTTTCATAAAAATAATGTTTAAATATTACGGTGACATACTTTTGAGCTAACGAGATCTTTTCTGTATGTTATTATATTATATTAGAAAGATTCAGCTTTTAATGCATTTGAAATGAATTATATTATTGAGATAAAGAGAATCAAAAATTATTTTTTTATAAAGATAAATTGTTGTGAAAATTATTAAAATTATTTCTCAGAGTAATGATTTAATGAAGTATACAATTAATTTATTATTGTTGTACTCGCAGAAGGCAATGTAAAATCAATAGAAGTTAAGAAGAATCAGTGTCAAGGATTAGAAACTAATAAAATAAATGAAGTAATTATCGATCAATTTATTATAATATTATATTATCACTGATCCGTGAGGCTGATTCTCAGTACATGTTTAAGTATAAGCTGCCGTACTGAAATTGAAGGCACAGAATCAACGTCCACGGCTGTTCACATCGGATTACTAATCCTGATGCAAGCTAACAGATTTATTATTCATATCACCGCTTACAGTAAATTATAAATAATCGTCGCGAGAGTTTGTTCCGGCGTCATTGTTGAATGAGTTTTTGCTGAGTTCATGAATATTGTTTCTGGATGAGTTTACCTCTATTATTAATAATAATAATAATTAATAATAATAATAATAATAATAATCATTTATTCACTTGATGTGGTTTTACAAAGATGGTTTAATCATTGGTACGTACCTACACATCATACCATTACATTGGTGTGTGAATATTGTCACCGTAATAATTATATTTTTCGTTTAACTAAATGTCAAATACGCGTTACAAATTACATTTTTATTTCTTCTTATAATTAATCATTTTGAGTTTATTACATGATAGATAATTATTATTGTCAGCACTTACTTTAAATAATGTCAAAAAATAAATAAATCCAAATAGCAAATATAATTCATTGTCAATAACATAAAATAAAAAATGTAATTATTAAAATTCCTACTTAAAAATAAATAATCATATTATGTTAATATATTAAATTTAGATAAAAAATCCAATAAATTTATGTATAAAATGTTTAGTAAGTACTCAATATAGTTATTGTGAATTTAAAAAGTCTCTAACAGAGTAATAACATTTGTCTATCAAATATTCCTTTAAAAGTTTTTTGAATTGTCTAATTTGTAAAAGTTTTATTTGCTCCGGTATTTTATTGAATATTTGAATTGCCATGCAGAATATACTTCTGTGCATTAATTCGGTATTGGCCTTAATACTTCTTAATCTATTATTGTGTCTTCGATTCCGTGGAATAGAAGCAAAGTTCTCAAATAATTCAGGATTATTTTTAACAAAAACCGCGATTTCGTAAATATATAAGGATGGAACTGTAAGGATTTTAAATTTCTTAAACCATGGTAAGCAACTATCTATCGTTTTCAATTTGAACATGGATCTGATGCACCGCTTTTGAGCTTTAAATACTAAATCACGTTGTACGGAATTGCCCCAGTGTATAATTCCGTAACGTAGATGTGACTCGGCCAAACCGTGATACGCTGTAATCAAAGCATCTGTGTTTATAATTGATGAAAGTCGAGAGAGTGCGTACGCGGATTTACTAATTTTTTTACATAAATTATCTATTTGTGTTTTCCAATTAATTTTACTGTCAATAAATAAGCCTAAGAATTTTGTATTAGTCACTTCTTTAATGTCAATGTTATTATAATTTATTCTTAATGTTAAAGGTGATAATTTTTGGCAGAATTGTATTATATTAGTTTTATTTAAATTAATTTTTAAATTATTGTTAGTCATCCATTCTATAATTAATTTTAATGTCATATTTATATCATATTCATATTGGTTTCTATCATTACATTCTATTATAACAGTGCTATCATCCGCAAAAAGGGACATATTTTTCTTTATAGCAAATGGCAAATCATTAATGTAGATAATAAATAATAAAGGACCCAACACACTACCTTGCGGTACGCCATACCTAACTGATCGCTTCTTGGAAAATACCTTTTCTTCAGTCTTTGTATTTTTGTTTAAGTATTTAATTTCAGTAAATTGCGATCGGTTACATAAATAAGATTTAATTAATTTTAATACATTGCCTCTAATACCATACGCATTTAATTTCTTCAACAGTATCTCATGGTCCACATAATCGAAAGCTTGAGTCATGTCACAAAAAATTGCAGAAACAGGTATTTTTTTATCTACTTTACTTACTATGATGTTCAAAAAATCATATATTGCTCTATTAATTGTTTTATTTTTTCGAAAACCTTTTTGTTCCTTAGCAAATAAATGGTAGCTTTCGAAGTACGAGTATATATTTTTATATATGTATTTTTCCATAATCTTAGAAAAAACAGGTAAAAGAGCAATTGGCCGATAGCATTCTACGTTTTCACGGTTATCTCTTTTAAATAATGGTTTTATGATGGCCGTCTTTAGTTTGTCTGGATAAATACCTGTAGAGATACTTAAATTTAATATATGGCATAAGGGTTTAGCAATAATAGTTTTTACGGATTTAATTATTTTGGTTGATATGTCATCGTATCCCATACTATTTTTACATGGCAATTGTGAAATAATGTCTATAATGTCAGAGGGAATGCAAGGTGCCATAAACATTGATTCGCTGCGTCCTTTAATATTTGCACAAACGTTCTTACCATAATCAGATATTGGATTAATTTTATCGATGAAATAATTATTAAATGTATTGGCGATTTGATCTGGGTTAATTATTGTATTGGATTTATTAATTAATTTAGTAATATAATCAGAATGTTTAATTTTATGTTTATTTATTATTTTCCAAATAGTTTTATTTATATTTTTTGTTGCTTTTATTTTATAATTATTTTGAGATCGCTGTGTTAGTCTTACTATTTTTTTAAGTATTGCGCTATATCGGAGATATTTCGACTTATTTTGGCTGTTTGGGCTTAACCTATATTTCCAAAGGAGTTTTCGTTTATTTTTACTGCATTTCTTTATGCCTTTAGATACCCACTTTGGCTTGTTTATGGTCTTTACAGATGTTAACTTTATACTTTATACTTTATACTTATTACAAATACAAATGCCAAAGTTTGTATGTGAGCATGTTTGTTGCTTCAGACAAAAATGCCCCCAATATTATGAAATTTGGCAAAAAGTATATCTTTATATAAAATTCTGGTGTCACAATGTTAGTTACTCTTCCGATACGGCTTTACTGATTTTTACCAAATTTTATATGCATAATAAGTAGGTCTAAGAATCGGCTACTGGGTATTTTTATATTGATAAGTGCATTTGTTGAATAAATAATAGTAAATTATTACAACTCGAGACTGACGACCTCGACCATTGTTTGTGCGACGGGTTAGCGATGGACGTTGCCATGGTGCCATACTCATTTATTCACTTCAATAAAATAATTTGGGCGAAATACTTTATATGTCAAAACAACGTTTGCCGGAACAGCTAGTATAAATATTAAATTGTAATAATTCTAAATATTATGTACAAATGTATGGGCAATGAAGCAAAAATTGAACTTGGCAGATGCTTGTTGGACGTTGACTGCTCAAAAAATATTTTAAGAATTTAAAAATAAAAATATTCTTAAAAATGGCTAATAAAGTTTAACTGTAAAGTGCAAATATATAGTTAGGCCTTAAATTGGCTTCTTGTCCCGCAGTGGTGATGATCGATGATTTAATTTTGCAGGCCTTTTATAATAGTAATACAGCCATTCTCTAAAATTCTTACTTAATAATAACTCACTTGGAAATTAATTTATACAGGACATTTGCAAATAAAAAATGTTAAACAAATAATGATAGAATATTTCTTGTAGATTTAACTTCGCCTTGGTGGCATTTTTGGTGGTTTTGAGATCTAAAATCATATTTTTTACAAAAATCAATTTACTAGATTTTATCTATTTATATTTTATTTTAAGTACTTAAGTACAAATAAAAAATGGCAAATCGACTTATACGACTCATAAGTCATACGGTTACCGTCGCCCATGGACAGTGGAATGTTGACAATGTTTTATCAACGTACAGGAACGCGAAACGCTCTAAACCCAAAACTGCCAACCCGGCGACACACGGAGCTCTCTCGATGGTTGTGTGCCGCGAGTGCCTTTACTTTTCGTACGGTTACTAATGGTTTTACTTCCAGGGACTAATCAGGTTTTACCTCCACAGGGCTAATGTTTATTTTCAGCGTCTAATACAGTTTGTTGCAGGGATGTGGCGTGCGCGGGCGCCGTGCGGCCGCCGGGGCGGGCGGATGGTTGGCTTTGCGATTCGTTGTTGCGTTGAGGGGTTCGATCCTCCTTCGGGGTTCTTATTGTGTCGGTCCTGCAAAAAATCAGTTTTTGGGTATATTTTTCAAGGACTTTGGAACTTATTTTCCCATGTAATTTCACCTCTCATGAGCGTACTATATTCTCAACTTGGCTTTTCTTACTCTTTTCCTATCTCCTTTTCGCTGTCCTTTAAAGGATTTTGAATAAATGACGATTTTTTTTAATCTACACCACACGTGTGAACCCCTCAGTTTTGACTCTGGACTCTGGACGCGGCGTTCCCACCGGTAAAACCATCCCCCCTCCCCGGCCGGACCCACTCCGCCCTATTATCGAGCACCGGCACCGACCGTATAATGACGAGCGCGATCGATGTTTTAGGTGAAGACGGAGTTCATAGCTCTCCTCAAGGAGAAGTCGGTGGACCGGCGCGCGCGCTGGCTCGACGTCAAGAAGAAGGTGGACCTCGAGCCGCGGTACAAGGCCGTGGAGAGCAGCTCCCTGCGCGAGGACTACTTCCGCGAATACTGCAGACTCGCCAAGGAGGAGAGGAAGAGGGAGAAGGACGCCAAAGATAAAGATAAGGGTGAGCTCCTTGCGTTTATAGACTAGTACCGCTGCTTGCTAAGAGACGTATCGATACAAAGTTTAATATTATGTTAAACTAGCTGTTGCCCGCGACTTCGTCCGCGTGGACTTCAGTTAATAGTTGTTCCCGTACATCGATTAAGTCGTTTACGTGCAAATCAGAAAAGTATATTGTGTGGGAACTGCAGATTTTTCCGGGACAAGAAACAGTCCTTGTCCCAGACACAAATTAGTATCTCCAATGTCCATGCCAAATTTAATCAAAATAGATTAAATAGTTTAGGTGAGAATCATAAAAGTTTATTGTGCGGGAACCGTACATTTTCTGGGACATAATATATAGTATTCCTTGTCCTTTCCCGAGACTCAAAGTATCTCCATACCAAATTCCATCAAAATAGATTGAATAGTTTACGCGCAAATCATAAAAGTATATTGTGCAGTAACTGTACATTTTTCCGAGATAAATTAATGTATCCTATGTTCTTTTTCGGGACTCAAAGTATCTTTATAACAAATTTCAGCACAATGGGTCCAGCCTAGGTCCAGCCATTTACGCGTGATGTCGTGACCACGCGAAATATAACTTTCCGCGCAGCTTTGCCCGCGTAAATTAGATATTTCACAGACAAATTAGTGCACAAAAAATAGCCTATGATCCTTCACGTGGTCTACTTCTTAGGTATCTGGGCATTTTAAAAAAAATGTGTACCTCTGGTTTTTACCTCGTCCCTTGACTTCGCTACAGATTATTTGTAAAAAATTACATACTAACATTTTGTAATTTTAATGTAGGAGCAAAAACAAGTTTTCTTTTATTAAAATACATTCACGTTTGTATAAAATTTTATTTAGTATGAGATTTATAAGGGTTTTTAAGTACCGAAACCTATTAAATTCACCTGTCCCCTTCCCAGAAGTTGTAACAAAATCTTTAAAACTATTTTTTTTTTCTTAAAGTAAGTTACTTAAAAAACATATGCTAGATTCCTAAATACTTACCCCCTTACTCATAAACGCTGTATAAGCTTTGAATAGTTATACAGTGTTTTGTCTTCTTCAATCCAATTAAAAATGTCACTTGTGTGACAGGAACAAAACACTGTTTATCTATTCAAAGCTTATACAACGTTTATAAGTAAGGGGGAATATGTATCAATTGAATGTCTTGTTATTGAAAAATCTAACATAATTTAACTACAAATTAATTAAAATTATAATCATGAAAAAACAACCCGACCGGAATGTTCGGTTTAGTGACCGTTTTTTTTAGTTTTATAAACATAATACAAAAATATTTTCGGCCCTAAATGATAGCACTATATTTCATTGTACATCGAGAAACTTCAATTTGAATTTAGTAGTTAAAAATCTGCTACAAGACGCGGACGCAGGTTGGATGGTTCTTCAGGAACGGTTTATTTGTTCAGATAAATGACCATATTTTGTAAGCATTATTATACTTTCTCTAACTGTTTTTACTGTTGACACGTTGCAAAATTAGCTTAGTATTTAGTATAAAAAATGAAATTGTGATAGCATAAGGCTTAGTTCACATTTTAAATAAATTATTTTTTTATTCACAGATTTTATTAAGAAAATTGGAGATTTTTAAACTGGTACGATTGACGTACAAATATATTTTTTATTACTTATGTGTTAAGGTGACGCCGCGTTAAAGTAAAAAACCGTTTTGGATATGTTTTAGATTGTTAGTTTTCTATGAAAGGCCGGCCCGGCCTCTCACAGAAAACAAGCAATGGAACAACAAAAAATAGAAAGGGCGTAAGCGACAAAATAGTTTTGTCGCGTAATTTAAAAACCATAAATACATTTCATATAAGCTATGGGCAAATTAAAGTGTATGCTTGAACCAATCCATGTACATTTTTGGAAGCTTAAATCACTCTCCTCTGTTGGAAAAATAGGAACCCTTTTTTTACACAGGTCTATTTGATTGATTATTCTGTGTTATAAAAGTTGACCAATCGTGTTATGCTATGTGTAAATCAAAGACAAAGACATGATAAATACTGACAATGAACTTTAATTTCTTAGCTTTAGTCATTGATAAATCGATATCGCTACAGCCAAATTATCAAGGCGTCGCCTTTACTTAACAATAACAAATATTTAAAATTTAAGTACCTAAAAATTTTATTTTTTAAATAATTTTGATTTTATTTCCACTACTTTTCTATCAGTAAAGTTGAAAATCATTTTGTGTCATTGATATTTTTAGATTTGTAATAACTAGACATCGGATTATATGCATTTGCATACTTGCATATGCAAATGCATATTATAATGTCACTTTTTAGGCGATAGTGCATATTTTGGCAATTTTGCATATTTCGGTAGTTTAACTTCCATGGGCATTAAGATGGCAATCGGAAAATGTTGGTAGACAATTATTATTGGCGTATAATAAATAAATAAAAACTAAAAAGGCTTTATTTCAAGAAATTAAAAATTTTGATTCTATGAAATTATAAAAATTGGAGCTTTTATTAATTTCACTACCGGAAAAGTCTTAAAAAAATAATAAATTTTAATATTAAGTGACTTTTGATTGATTGATTAAATACTGACAATGAACTTTAATTTCTTAGCTTTAGTCATTGCTGAGAAAAATCGATATCGCTACCTATAGCTGAGAAAAATCGATATCGCTACCTACCGATATAGCCAAATTATCAAGGCGTCGCCTTTACTTAACAATAACAAATATTTAAAATTAAAGTACCTAAAAATTTTTTTTTTAAATAATTTTGATTTTATTTCCACTACTTTTCTATCAGTAAAGTTGAAAATCATTTTGTGTCGTTGATATTTGCAGATTTATAATAACTAGACATCAGATTATATGCATTTGCATACTTGCATATAATGTCACTTTTTAGGCGATAGTGCATATTTTGGCAATTTTTCGTTGATAGTGCATATTTCGGTAGTTTAACTTCCATGGGCATTAAGATTGCAATCGAAAAATGTTGGTAGAAAATTATTATTGGCGTATAATAAATAAATAAAAAGTCTTTATTTCAAGAAATTAAAAATCCTGGATTTTATGAAATTATAAAAATTGGCGCTTTTATGTCACTATCGGAAAAGTCTTTTTTTTTTTATGATATAAGGGGGCAAACGAGCTAACGGGTCACCTGATGGAAAGCAACTTCCGTCGCCCATGGACACTCGCAGCATCAGAGAGCTGCAGGTGCGTTGCCGGCCTTTTAATAGGGAATAGGGTAATAGGGGAGGGTAGGGAAGGGAATACGGTAGGGATTGGGCCTCCCGTAAACTCACTCACTCGGCGAAACACAGCGCAAGCGCTGATTCACGCCGGTTTTCTGTGAGGACGTGGTATTTCTCCGGTCGAGCCGGCCGAAGCATGGCTCTCCCACGTACAAAAAAATAATAAATTTTAATATTAAGTGACTTTTGATTGTGCATATTTTGTGCATATTTCGAATATTTTTCGTGCATATTTGCATGGATACTTCGGCACTTTGATCGTGCATATAATCCGATGCCATTAATAACTTAGGAATTCGTAGACAAGTGAACACATCTTTATGATTATGAGATGTTCGTCCCTCTAATTAATGAAGTTAAATCTATGAAATCAAAGAATTTTTTACTTTTATAAGTAATGCAACAATAAAAATGTTTAAATAAAAGGTTTTTGTGTTATAAAAACTTCTTTAAATATGTTAAATATTACTTACTTATGTAAAAAAATGAAAAATAACCTAGTGGGTAGGTCACATAGTCACACTATGGATTAAAAATAATTGCTACTCTTGTTGATCCTTGAAATTATCTATGTTTTATTAAATTATATTTTACATTTAGTCGCACAACGGAATCTGTTTCGTCGAAAATTCGATTTTGTTTCAATAATATCAGAATAATATAACGTTTTCAGCGTTCTTTTTAACTTATTCCATTAGTTCAATATTTTTCCTTGTATATGACATTCAAATAAAGGTAAATAAATGACCTTAAAAAATATAGACATGTTTTTGCAAGGGTACACGTTTTTTTGAAAATGCCCATCTGTGCCAAATAACCTACAAATAACAGAAAAATTGCTCCAGTAGTTTGTGAGATAAGCCCTTTCAAATAATTTCCCCCGCTTTTTCCACATTTTCTTCTATTTCTTCGCTCCTCTATGTCTTCGCTCCTATTAGTAATAGCGTGATAAAATATAGCCTATAGCCTTCCTCGATAAATGGGTTATCTAACACTGAAATAATATTTCAAATCGGACCAGTAGTTCCTGAGATTAGCGCGTTCAAACAAACAAACAAAGAAACTAACAAACTCTTCCGCTTTATAATATTAGTATAGATTGCAATCATGGATGTTATTTTTGATGCAGAAGTATAGTAATCAAAATCTATTCTGTTAAAAATATTTACAAATATAATATTAAGTAACTTAAATAGAAGTACGTTCATTGAACGATAACACGCGTTGATCACAATTTTCAGAACGAGACCGTAGCAGCAGTAAGAAAGATAAAAAGGAGAAGGACCGAGACAAGGAGAAGGAGAAAGACAAGGACAAGGAGAAGGATAAAGACAAAGACAAGGACAAAGAAAAGGACGGAAAGAAAGACAAGAAGAAAGAAAAGAGTGGTGACGTGAGTTGGCTCAAATTACATTTTAGGGCATTAAACTAAAATCTAAAGTAAATATAATATGAATTCTTGGCAGCTATTTTAATGTAAATATTTCTGTACATAGAATATGCATATTCTATATTATATAGGCAAGCTATTTTATAAACTTTAGAAGATTATTTGGTTATTTGGATAATTGTTCCAAGTGTATAATATGCGTACAAAAGGCAGATTCGTCAGTTTTTTAAGGCGGCAACTGCTTTTAACTAACCGCTCGACTCCCGTCCTCCAGACTGGCAAAAATGTTTTTACCTGTTGCGTTCGTCGGTACCAAAAGTTTTAATAAATAAAGTTTTGTGTAAAAAATTAAAGACAACAAGTGTCATTGGCATATTAAGTGCATCTGCTCCGGACGCTAGCGTGTACGACGTAAGTGGTGCGGGCGCGGTGCGTACAAACCGTAGTAGTGACGTCACAGCGAGCTCGCGGCCGGATGTCCGTAGGCTGTCAGGGTCTCACTGTCATATCCTGCGGGGGTCGGTGCGGGTGCCCCCGCGGGCGGTGCGGGGCGGGGGGAGCGCGGGGGGAGCAGGTAACGCAGTGATTGTGAGTTGCAGCGCGGCGCGGAGCGGCCACAGGTAACCCGTAACGGAGCCGCATCGGACACTCGACCCGCAGAATATGACAGGCGTAGGCGGGGCCGGCCCCCGACATTTCTCACCTTAACGTACTCCGATATATACTGCGTGCTACTCGTGACTCGTGAGCGATCAGACTCACGCGAACAATTTTTTTATATAATATTGTGCTGTGAAACGTTAGCCCATTATTTTGAATCAGGGGCCCGTCAAACATAGACATAATTTAGTAAATTGGGTGCAAACTACACAGATGGTTTATAACGGTCGTTCAAGTTGGTCGCAGTTGATTTCATAATTATTCAGAGTCCATTAGGACCTGCAGGTTTTGACAGTTACTATCGTCAATTCTAAAAATAAGACTTCAAAAAATTAGCTTGGCTTTTTCTATTTTCGAGCACTAATTTCGAGGTTAAGAAGTCCTTGTTCTACTAACAATATTTTATATTTAAAGATTTATTACATTCTTTCAAATTGTGTTTGCCCTATCTCCCTTTCTTTAAATCTCTCTTTCGCTTTGACTCACCTAAGGAAACAAAGCTTTATTTTCTATATTCTGCTTTAAGTTTTACTAGCATTATTGCATCTGCGATTGTATTTTAATTTTTAAATAAGGTGAGAAATGGTACTGAACTACGAAATGATACGACGAATAAAAATGACGATATGATACCGATAGTGTCCGATGCAGGTTCGCTTATAATGAAATATTTTCAAACCGTAACCTTCGAACTAGCCCTGAGCGCCTCTTTCATCCCGCAGAAGCAGTCGGACCAGTCCACGGAGGAGGAAAAGCAGCCGACGCCGCCGCCGGACCAGTGGGCCGAGATCCTCGGCATCCCCGGCGAGGGCGAGGCCAAGGCCAAGGCGGCGGCGGCGGCGGCTGCAGCTGCTGCTGCTGCTGCTGCTGCGGCGGCGTCGTCATCGGCGGAAGCGGCGGCGTCGTCATCGGCGGAAGCGGCGGCGTCTTCATCGGCGGAAGCGGCGGCGTCGTCATCGGCGGCGTCGTCATCGGCGGCAGCGACGGCGGCGGCCCCCGAGGCGGCGGCCGAGGAGACGGCGGAGGAGCAGGCGCCGGCCGCGGCCGACGCGCAGGACAAGTCCCCCGAGAGCGAGCCCAAGTCCAAGTCTCCGACGCCCGAGAAGGACCCCGTGTCGCCCAAGCTGCTCCGCTCCTCCAGGAGGGAGCTCCCCGCGCCCGACAAGAAGTCGCCCATCAAGTCCCCGCCCAAAAAGCGGCGGCAGGACTTCAAGTCGCCGGAGCCCGAGGTCGAGAAGAAGGGCCGCAAGAAGGCGGAGAAGACCGACAAGCGGAAACGGAAGAAGTCCGAGAAGGAATAGTGTTTACTGTACGTGTTTTACAAACGATGATTTTTGCAGCAGCGCAAACGAATTTGCGCTCAGAACTATTGAAACACTGACGACCCATCTGTGGGTAGTTGGGTTCGCCCGAGACTCCGCAGGAGCACTGCCTCCACTCGTTTTTCTTCTACGAGTAAAGAACTCGGCTCGTATGTCGAGTCTTTATATCCTCCGAGTTGTAATGACAGACATAAGAATTTTAAAAACTTTGAGACAATTGAACCGAGCCAACTACCCATACCAGTTTTAGTGTTAATATTAGAGATTCAAATCACATCACATCTTATAAATGCCAGTATTGTATTTAGTGCATTTTGTAATGTAAAATTACAACAAAATTACTTCTTTATTTATACATATCTTATTAGTTATGGGTATATTCGTTACATGTTCTCGGATATAAACACGGCTGTGTCACGACACACGACGTACACATATACGTACCCTGACTGGACACGAGGGTGTAGAGACGTCGCTCGGTACTGATAGAGTCCATAGTCCTAACAATTTCAACATACAATGATTAGTACCTGGATGACCGAGCTTTGCTCGGTATAGCAAACACTCATTGACTTCGTGTTACTTAATAACGCCATCTGCTGGTCGTTAAAACAATTAGTTGTTTACAAAATAGTATTATTATTCGCCAATAGATGTCAGGAAGAGTCATATTTTTCAGTTTATCAATTATCGCTAAAACACGAATAAAAAGACATTTTCTGAAAATGATTCCTAGCTAAAAAACGCATTTACTCTACGACAACTACGAATAAAATTTAGCAAAAAAAGTATGCTTTACTTTTTTAAGTATAAGGACCGTGATGCTATAGTACGGAGCAGCGCCCTACGGTCTCTCGCACACAAATTTGAGTATTGTAAATAAATTGTGTACATATTCGGTATCATTAAGTTATACCGTAAGTTGTGTATTTTAAATAGCATAATGTTACAACATTAGCTGCCAAGTCCGCCAGCGCCCGTAAAAGTTGACTGTAATGAAGTATCCATCTCCTTTTCGTATTATATAATATGGAGAGGGCACGATATTATTGAATACCATATACTTTAACAGGCTCTGGTGTATTGGGTGTTAAGGTAAGTATAGCAACATTGGACATAAGGTATTCGCTGACAGAATTAGTTTTGTTCTTAAAATATAATTTTATTGGTAACAGCTCAATTTTAATTTTTATATATACTCGACTTAAATATACATATTTTACAAAATGTCATTATATTATAAAATGAAATTAATATCTACGTTTTTAGAAACGGTCTACTGTGTTATGAATTTGTTGAATCTCTGAGGACGATTTTGTCAGCAAAGTGTTAGGTGGAAACAAATCATGTAATATTATGTTCACGGACGTTCCTTATGCGAGAGATGTTTGAGATTAGTTGTAAGTAGTTGTACGCCGCGGTACAACATGTAAAGTACTCGATTGAAGAGTTTCAGTCCTACTAGTTTAAAAGGCCTGACGGCACTAATGGCTCATTTTCATTGGTCGATAGGGCCCGCATTCGGGGAACCGTTTTCATTAGTCGATAGGGCCCGCATGCGGGGTGCGGGAGATTTCTGGAACGCGTGCCACAGGGCCCGCATTCGGGGAACCGTTTTCATTAGTCGATAGGGCCCGCATGCGGGGTGCGGGAGATTTCTGGAACGCGTGCCACAGGGCCCGCATTCGGGGAACCGTTTTCATTAGTCGATAGGGCCCGCATGCGGGGTGCGGGAGATTTCTGGAACGCGTGCCACAGGGCCCGCATTCGGGGAACCGTTTTCATTAGTCGATAAGGCCCGCAGGGCTGGGGAGAACCTCTGTGTTCGTCGCCAGTTACAGACGTTCTTGCCATGGAACAACAACCTGATTTCAAGGTACTAGACATAAAATCATTTGTTACAGTATGTGTCTAAGTACACTAGGCTAAATTCCGCCGCGTTTACGCCGCGTACCAAACCCATAAAAAATACGGACGTAACGCGACAGACGACACACTATGCCGAAATTCCGTCGCCAGCCAAATTTCCGTCGAGCCGAGTCGAGCGTATTGTTCGGCAGCGATTCGGCGGTAATGTTTTGTATAGCAACACACTTAGATACGCGACGGAATTATCAAAACCAAACATAGCAAATCAAACCTTAACTCCAAATCGTTAACGCACACATTACATCTGAGAATTTTAAATACTCACTTACGCGCGCGTTCCGCAACGAAACTTACGCCGCGAAATTTTGGCTCTTCGCGTTGTATGGCCAGTAGTATGGCGGCCATTACGAACTGTCGGAAACGTGGCAACTCGCGTCCCGCAGGCTGTATATCGACCGATGAATTTCATTGGTCGATATCACGGTCGGTATAAAGCATGCGGGCAATCCCCGCAGGCGGTGTAACGAACGCGTATCGACTTGTAACTTTCATTGGTCGTTATCTCGGCTGCGGGGACTGCCCGCATGCTGTATAACGAACGAGTTAACGAGCAATGAAAATGAGCCATAAAGCGAAACGACGCGACGCGACACAATTCACGTTCAGAACTGACGTTTGTTAAACGTCAGTTCTATGAAACGTGAATTGTGTCGTTTCGCGTCGCTGCCGCGTAGTATCGCGTAGTGCGGACTCACTTTTATACGGCGCTTCTATACTATTACAGACTCATGAGGATGTCTTGGCACGTGGCCAACATTTTATGTAACTCCGCCAAAATGTCACATCGGAGATGTGTGCCACGATAAGGTTGCGTTTCCACCAGAGATGTGTTGCGAGGAATGTGTCTTTGAGAATCAATAGAATCGCTTCATTGACGTGAGCTCGCTCAGCGCAACGATTCTATTGGATCTTAAAACACATTCCTCGCAACACATCTCTGGTGGAAACGCAGCCTTATTAGTAATAAACTTTATATTAAATGCCTTTAATCGTTCCGAATCTACTGACTAGTTAAGAAATACATGAAGTATCGCTTTTAAATTTATTTTTACAAAATATAATAAGTACATACCTATAAATACAGATCATAACAATAAAACTGTTACTGTAAATTAATTAATTGGTGTAAATAGTTAGAAATTATGTTTAAGAGTATTCATTCATATACATAATACAACCGTAACCGTTGACAGACAATATAGGTAATAGACATATTCTATTTCAGTAGCAGTCCTCCACAGACCAAACCTCAAGGTCCGTACAGATTTAATGTAAAGTCACAAAACTTTACATTAAATCTGTACGGTTACTAGCCTCGTGGTTTGGACCACAATGAAGTATTTACACTGCGGATAGCTTATACAAGCGAGCAGTCTTTGACAAGTTTGTATTCACTTGACAGAGCTAGTTTTGTAACGAATAGTGTTATCTGTGTAAATTTTTTTGTTTTACTGAGGAAAATGTACCGACCCTTAAACGTTCCTTCATCCGGGAACGTAGGGGTTCGAGGCCCCAGCTGAAAGCTACAATGTATAAAGACTTTAAAGTAACAGGGTACTGAGTCAATTGCATTCGATAATTTTGAAAGCTAAATATAGATGTCAAAAATGTGTGGGATTCCGTTCATTTTCTATTTTTACTTCGTTGTCGAAATTATTGATTGCAATTTGTTCAGGTACCCGAGACGCTTAGAAAGGGACGACGTAACAATACCACTTAGGTCCCAGCAGTCAGCACTCAGCACTAGCAGTAACGACGCGATGTAGGAAAAGTGTGAACAATAAGTTGTCCCTTTCTGAGGACCCTGAGTACTTTTATGTTATTTAAGTGTAAATAAAAATCTTAATTTTTATCATTTATTTGTGAATGCGATTTTAGAATTATAATATGTTTTAATACCATTGCTGTTTTCTTTATACACCTCCGAGGTTTGTCCTTTTGTTAAATTATACAAGAAATCTAATATACTTACGAGATACCTAGACCGAATGAATGTCAGTACATCGAGGTACATCGTTGTACGTCATATTGATCACTAAAAATAATAATGGATTATATTTTGTACTTTTCAGTTATTAAAAGAAAAATAACAGTTAACATTCGAGTCTGGAATGTTAACTGTTATTCTTATTCGAGACGAGACATTCATGAATCGTATCAATTCATAAAAACGCAAATCTAACCAGCGTGGATAAACGTAACCATGATAATGTTTAAAAATTAAAAATTTGTAACAATTGTTGTAACTGAAATCAACTTTCATGGTCATGCCATGTTTATTTCCGATTTTCATGGTCATGCCATATTTATTTCAAAAAACTGAAATCGAATGTAACATAATATCGTAATTCTATTTGCAATCGGCACAGGAGGGAGTGGAGGAGGCGGCGGAGGAGGGTGCGGGCTCGGGGGAGGAGTCGGAGGCGGAGGGCGGCGCGGCGGGGGCGGGGTCCGGCGACGAGGGGGAGGCGGCGCGGGCGCGGGAGGCGCGGGCGCAGGCCTCCATCAAGGAGCGCGAGCGGCAGGTGCAGCGCGCGCTCGCCACCAGCCTGCGCGACCGCGACAAGGAGAGGGAGTTCCACAAGCGGGACGAGGCCGTGCAGGTACCGTCCGAGACATTTTTGAGACGTACATTTATTACTTTTCTTAGTAAATGCCATCTTGTCTTGTCGCTTTCCCTTTAGTATACTCAAAGTTCAAACTGTCATACGATATATGTTTTGTCCTTTATTATTTGGACAGCGAAAATATGCAACTTCTTTTACTTGTATCTAAATATTATATGTTACAGTTATAGTGATTAAATAGCTATTATACATAATGACTGGTCGTTGTATATAATACCAAAATTGAATAGACAATGTGATGAATTAATCACTTTCTTCTGATATTTTTCATAATAACTGGTCAAACTCTGGCCAAAGTAATAAAATATACAGTTCATTCGACTTATTACCCGTCCTTACTTGTAAGAATAAAAAATTATTATGACCCAGTTTTTTGTCAGTTCATTTTAAATATTTTATTATTGTACTAGCTGTTGCCCGCGACTTCGTCCGCGTGGACTTCAGTTTATAGCGCGCGATGTCAACAAAATTGGTGTCAAAAGCTTTTATAAAAAAACCCTGGTACCATTTTTTTAAATTAAACTTTATTTAAGTATGCCAATTGCCAAACAACTTTACCCATAAACTATTTATCATTGATATGTTTAAAGGTTACGTCACTGCATAGATAAAGTACTGACTACTAAGTTATTTAATAACGTACAATAGAAATAACAATCGAAAAAATCGGAAGTTCATAGTAAGATGATACCACCTCTTATAGAAAGACGTTTGAGTAAGCGTCAGCGCGATGTAGGAGTCGGCATGGCGCCATCTATTATGAATTTTTGGAACTAACTTAATTTGAACAAATTAACGCATTTTCACCCCCTTACAACCCTTTTTTCCAGTTAAAGAGTAGCCTATGTCCTTGCTCAGGCTTTAGACTATCTGTGTACAAAATTTCATTACAATCGGTTCGGTAGTTTTGGCGTGAAAGCGAGACAGACAGACTGACAGACAGAGATACTTTCGCATTTATAATATTAGTATAGATTTTTTAAAGAGTTATACCAAATACTTGTAATTTGTATTGATCTCTGTTATTAGGGTTCCGTACCCAAGTGGTAAAAACGGGGCCCTATTACTGAAACTTCGATGTCTGTCCTTCTGTCTGTCCGTCTATCTGTCTGTCTGTCTGTCTGTCTGCAAGTTGTATCTCAAAAACCGCTATAGCTAGACTTCTGAATTTTTTACCGATTATATATTTATGCCACGGGCGCTATAAAAAAAAACTAAAAACAAAATAAAGATAATATTGAAGGGGGGCATCCCATACAACAGACGTTATTTTTTTGGCCTTTTTTAACTTTTCTAAGACTAACTCAAAGGTGACAGACTGACTGACATAGTGATCTATCAACGCACAGCCTAAACCACTGGACGGATCGGGCTGAAATTTGCCATGCAGCTAGATGTTATGACGTTGGCATCCGCTAAGAATGGATTTAGATAAATTCCACCCCTAAGGGAATGAAAGTTTGTATGAAACTTTGTCAATTTTTATTCGATCGGGCTGAGACTTTGCATGCATAAAGCTACGATTTTGATAAATTCCACCCCTAAGGGGATAAAATAGGTCATGAAAGTTTGTATATATCTTCTTAGATTTTCGATTGATTGAACTGAAATTAAAGATTAGAGCTACTATGATGAAGACGTTTTTTTTTATGAAATAAGGGGGCAAACGAGTCACCTAATGGAAAGCAACTTCCGTCGCCCATCGACACTCGCAGCATCAGAAGAGCTGCAGGTGCGTTGCCGGTAGTGTCCGACCGAAGGTCTATTTTTGACCGAAGCCGAAGCCGATTAATCGGCAATCGCCACAACCTTCGGCCGAAGCCGAAGGTTTATAATCTTAATCTCGACTCTCAGTAATTAATTTTGTTCAAAATTGTCTACAACTACAATGAATATTAAATAGTTAATGGAATCAGGCGTTACTTTGCGGAAATCCATAGTTTAAATTTAGTTTGTTATTATTTTTAGCAATATTCAAATCCGTGCAAGGCCCCTCACCACCAAACTAATTACCGTAATGCCTTGCGTCGTCTGCAACACCCTGGGGTGCTACTGGTGTGTCGCCGCGTCAAGGGGTGTAATGAGGGGATGGTGGATGTGTTTACAGCCCTCTCACTTACTGAACGAAGCATAGAAGCGGTAAAGCTACTATTCAATCAGAATAAGGCTACAAGGCATCGTATTTTAGTTATTAGCCAAAAACCAAAAATTTTGACTTTTGTCACCCTTTATCTCTCTCCGCGACAAAATCCGTAAGTGTTTGAATCTTGTAATATAATGAGTGATACTCGCGTAAACCTAAGAAATCATTTTGTCACCCTCCCCTCACTCCTGCTCACCTCCTAGACTTAAGGACTTTTAGTATGTTTTGTCCCCAAGCACCCTGAATAAGTTCCAGCAGAAATCTCTCAGAAATCTCTCACGCATTCTACAACTACATTTTGACTGTACTATTGTAAAAAATAATAATTTCTTTATTATTTCGCAAATAACAATAATTAGATTAATCAATGAGTCTTTGTTTTACTCGACTAGACCGAAACTAGACTGAAAAATAAAATAAACAAACAGTAACTTCTTAATAAAAAATTAAATGATTTATTAAGAAGTTAGTGCATATTAAGAATTTATTAAGAAGTTTGTATTTGACAGTGACTCCCAGCGCCCTCTTCATACACGACCGGTCCGTCGCGTCGCTCTCTCACGATTCACATTTCACACAGGCTTTCGTAACAGTTCGTTTAATTTCGACGGTTGCTCGGACCTTCGGCGAAACCTTCGGTTTCGGCCGGGTTTTAGGCCGAAGCCGAAGGTTCGCCGAAGGTGGTTTTTTTCCGAAGAAGGCTTCGGCCGCCGAACTTCGGTCGGGCACTAGTTGCCGGCCTTTTAAGAGGGAATAGGGGAAGGTAGGGATGAGAAGGGAAGGGAATAGGGGAGGGTAGGGAAGGGAATAGGGTAGGGGATTGGGCCTTCGGTAAACTCACTCGGCGAAACACAGCGCAAGCGCTGTTTTACGCCGGTTTTCTGTGAGAACGTGATATTTCCCCGGTCGAGCCGGCCCATTCGTGCCGAAGCATGGCTCTCCCACGTCGTCACGTTCGCTTAACCCTCGGTTGGTCGCGCTTTTAAAATAACCTGGTGGTCACCTGGGGTCTTTGAAAGCCCGAAAATTAAATGACATAAAATGGCATAAATTTATATATTTCTTAACTTTTTTCTATAAATTATTGTTATTTAATTCAATGTTAATCAGAGTTAATCAAAAGATTAATTATATTTTGAATACATGATACCAAAACTTACAAATTAAAAATAGAAGTAAAAAGATTTGAAGTAGAAACCGTGAGTTGGGAAAATTAAAAAAATCAACATTATTTTAAAATTGTGGTAAAATGTGTAGATAACTAAAATAACAGTTAAATTTCCTATAACTTAGATTGAAATTTAAAAAGCTAAGTCCAAATAACATATAAAGTATTGAATGTTAAATATTGACAAATTTTCAGCAAAAAAATCTTATATATTTTATACATTTTCCTGTTCTAATACTTTAAACGTATGGTAAATGTACCGACAATTAGTTTCTAATCATCACCAAATAATAATCATCATCATTTTGGTTTACATAGCAAAATATGCATTTCTGGAAAAGTGCGTGTAAAACTTCTTATATGCAATATAAAACAATAAGAATTAACACACGAATATTTTAATGCATTTATTATTAAAATAGAAGGAAAATCACAAAAGAAATGTGAAAACTGTATGAAAATATCAAATCGAATTTAGTTACGCGGTTGGTCACCTGGGGTCTTTAAAGACCCCAGCGTGAATAAACACATCTGTAACACATAACACGTGCACACCAGTTCAGATTAGTGGCAATTATATCGAAATATAATTCCTTCCCGGAAGCTACCTAAAGAGCGGAGTTGCTACGATTAATTTAAATATAGTTTTTTCTCGATTTCTCAAACTACGGGCTTTTAAAGACCCCACGCGACCAACCGAGGGTTAAATAAGATTTTAATATATTCAATATTGTAATAATAATGATAAATTCAAATGAATAATACATACCTCTAATAACGCGAGCGAAGCCGCGGGCAAAAGCTAGTTATAGTATAACCTGTAACCTGTAAATGACGTACATTTTGCAGCACTTCAACGCTCTGCTGGCTGACCTGGTGCGGAACCCGGACCTGGTGTGGCGCGAGGCCAAGAAGCAGCTGAAGAAGGACCACCGATACGCGCTCGCCGAGGAGCTCAGCAAGGAGGACAAGGTAACTGGCGTTAGGTACTCTCTCGACGTCGCCTGTAACGATTTATTAATATATTAAGTCTATGATTATTGTTGTTCTTCACAGACACTTTTGTATAAAAAAATACTCTTCCATTAGAGAATTTCTTAAATTTTAACTTAGACAAAACCTTAAACCTCTTTGGTTAAGTGTGCGGCGCGTTGGTGCGCATGTAAGGTCGCCTTTGATCCCACTGAAAGAACAAAAGTTATTCTGTGATTATGGATTATGATAATAATTCAATATTGCACATTAGTATGTGGTGTGTAATATTTTGAATATTATAATATTATTATTTATTATTACCGCTTTCTGGTCAGTAACACGACTTCCTTGGATATTCAACACTGGGAGTTCTAATTAAAATTTATAATATTAATTCAATTATCCTTGGTGCGAAAAATGTAAATAATAAAAAAACAAAAAAAGGATATGGACGAACAGTCCATAGACGGCCCCAATTTTATAAAAAAAAAAAACATTGGGAGTTCGACGTGGTCTGAAGCTTTAATAATAATATTTATTCCTTGTTCCTGTATTTATTCCTTGTTCCTGTATTTATTCCTTGTTCCTGTATTTATTCCTTGTTCCTATATTTATTCCTTTACTTAATTTTTATGTAAAGTTTATTGGCTCTCTTTCTGATCGATATAATTTTGATACCAGGAGCGCATATTCGGTCAGCACATCAGCTCGCTGGGCAACAAGCGGCGCGACAAGCTGCGCGCGCTGCTGGCGGAGCTCGGCGTGGGCTGCACCGCGCACTGGCGCGACGTCCGCAAGCTGCTCGCCGACGCGCCCACCGCCCCCGTCTACCGCAGCGCCGCACAGGTACGCACGCACGCAATAATTCACTCGTGACGTCGTTGTTTGAAATACCGATTAAAGACAATTTGAGACGATGCAATACCATTACAAACTAGCTGTTTGACCGAGCTTTGCTCGGTATTCGATAAAACACGAATAAAATGACATTTTCTAAATATGATTCCTATAGTTTGTGCGTTTTATGATGATATGCGTGACACATTATAATTGACAATAGTAGGGAAGTTACCTAACAAAAATCAATCGATAATTTAAAAATATCGAATCACTTCGTAAAGGAATTGCAATCGAAATTATCGATTTCGTACTGACATTTCAGTGGTGCCGGCGATTTAAGATGGCCGCCCTTTTTTATCGATTTGATTTCGATTCAACAGAGTCAATCTCTATTGACATAAGTTCCGTTTCATGCATCTGATATTTTCAAATGTTTTCGTAACATAATTTTTATACTCCTATTTCACAGTTAATATTTATAATTTTATATTAATAAGTTAGCATTTAGAAACTTTTCATTTTTATTAATTTACAATTATAGGAAACATTTGTTTTTGTAGATGGAATATAATTAATACATTTAGTTTTTTTTTTTGTTTTCTTGTAAAAAAAAACCCGTAGCAAGGAATATGAAAACTGTCACCCATATCATCTTAAAACGCACAAACTATAGTTAGATCGATTTATCGCCCCCGAAACCCCCTATATACTAAATTTCATGAAAATCGTTGGAGCCGATTCCCAGATTGCAATTATATATTTATATACAAGAATTGCTCGTTTAAAGGTATAATAAGATAAGATATAGCAGCTGCACTATCACCGAATGTCTAATGCACGGGAGCTGTCATTGTTTTCATACGCGACAATTTCGATAACGATACGATTACTCAGCTGTCGCATTCTCCATGCTACTTTTCAGATGGAGCGCGAGTTCCGCGACTACCAGCGCGACAAGCAGAGCGCGGCAAAGACGGCGCTGCGGCAGCTGCTGCAAGAGACGCGCAGCATCACGCACCGCACGCTGGCGGCGACGCGCGACACGCCGCACGCGCTGGCGCAGCTGCACGACGCGCTGCGGGCGGACGCGCGCTACACGGCGCTCGACCACGTGCCGGAGGAGCGCGACCAGCTCGTGTTGGCCTACCTCGAGGAGCTGGAGAAGAAGGGCCCGCCGCCGCCGCCCACCGCCACCGAGCCCGCGCGTCGCGCCAAACAGTGACAAGTACAACGCACTTTCTTTATCATGTCAATGTAGGCAAACATTTTTAAGTCTACTCGTTTTTTTAAAGCCCTCTGTAGTCATCATAATATAGCAGAGCTTTGTTTACAAAATGTTCACTTTGATCTAAATAGATCAAAGTGAATTTGAAATGCAGACTACAGTGAGGCCATGTTTGCCATGCCTAAAATTTGGCGCGGCCGAGTTTTCGGGTTATTTTCATACTGTGATTTCTGTAATTTTATTAGAAAAATAGGTAAAATAGTGTGTATTATATGGTCCATCTTGCAGATCGCCCGCGGCAGGAGCGGGGAGCGGGGCGGCGCGGCGCCGGACGGGAGTCAGTGTAATTGTGAATAAACTTTCCTATAGTGATAATTTAAATACAATGTTTGACCAAGAGCTGTCGTTTCATTTCCTACGCGACCTACGCGTCTAAATGCAGGTTAGTGAGTAGAGTATCTAGATTCAAACGTTAACCTAGAATGTTGAAGAATATTGAAGTTGAAAATTTCAACACCGAATTTTGAGATCAAATCTTATATTATGGGACATTAAAGCTGGGAACAAATTATCGGACGCTTCCGTTAGGCTGTTTACTTACACGCCGCAGCGGCAGTTGAACTCCTGTCAAAAAACTTCAGAAACTGGACATAAATCATAATGCGTTGCTGCAAACGTGCACATTGTTAAACCGCGTGACGCGTCCGTCAGCCGCGGCCGCAGCGGCAGCGGCACCCGATTTGACGCAGCGTACGGATTACCGACTTGCGTAGTAAATGAATGCTCAAAAGGGGGGTATGGTTGGAAAAGTCGAAAGCAGAAATTTTGACTTAGGAACTTTGTTTGGACTAATTTGAAGGTAAATATACTGGCTAGTCGGTTATCCGTACGCTGCCGATACAGTGGACGTACTGTAAACAAATTATCCGCTTGATGCGAGACGTCCGTTGCATACGATACCAACCGGTGGACGCTTACCTTTACGCGGTACGTCACAACTACAAGCGTGATAAACTGTCGACGGCTGCCGTCGACTGCCGCCGACGCTTGCCGCTGACACGTGCCGTTCGTCTGTAAGCGCTCTAAAGGTAATCATTATAAATAAAATCGTGTAAATGGTTTTATTCATATTTATTTGGTACTTTATAAACCCTTTAACAAAACACACTGAGAAAATAACATTCCATACATTTTTTACGCAGTAGGTTAGAAATGCGCGCCAAGTGGATCACTCTTGAAATCATCACAACAAAATGGTTTATGTTTACACTAATTGAAATATCGCCTCACACTAATGTGCTGGCGGCTTTTATTTGCATCTCTGTTTTATTGTTTACGTTGTAAGAAGTAACAAGGAGAGAAACAATATAAGCTGGCTTAGGCTGTTTACACACGGCTCTATTACTAATCCCTGTAATTCTATGAGCCCCACTGTGTGTACTGTGTAAGCCCGGGCGCGCACTAGCGGCCAAACCGCAGCGGCCAGCTCGCGACGGCCATCGAGATAATCACCTTAGTATGAAACCGCCATCGCTGCCGCTGCCCATGCGGCGCCGTGTGTAACCCCTTGTGACCCTTAAATTGTTTATTTATATTAGGTCGTACTACGACTCCCATTTTGGGCGTTTGACAAACGAGAGGTATTTAATAAAGCGCTATTATTATTTTTCTCCTGTTTAATTTGTTAAAGAACAAATTGCATTTGAATTTTGAATGCATCCACCAACTAAACAAACTTCTCAGCTAGTAAGAAAACAAAGCTGTTGCTAAATAATTTTTATTCTCTGAAGTGAGCAGTATAGCTATTTGCAACAAAACATGAATCACATGTAAACTAGTCAGAAATAAGTTTTGGACAAGGTTTCAGATCGCGACACGTGCGCCTCACGATCTGTCGGGCGCGGTGCTCGGCTTCTGCGGACTCTTCAGGTAGAACTCGAATATAGATTTCGCTGCCTTGTCGGTCTTCGCGGGTAACGCTTGATACAGGACCGTCGACGGGCACGACGAGGCGGCCTCCTTGCCGCCGAAAATTCCTCTCGAAGACTTCGACTTGGCGACCGGCGGGCAGCTGGCCTTCGGCGGGTTCGGGGGATTCGGCGGGAAGGGCTTCTTTGTAGATTTACAAATTTCTTCGAGAGACTTTGCTTTCGAGGGCGGACAAGCGGGTTTCGACGGGGGGCACGCGGGCTTCGCCGGGGGACAAGCGGGCTTCGGTGGAGGGCACGCGGTCTTAGGCGGAGGGCACGCGGACTTAGGCGGGGGGCACGCGGGCTTCGGCGGAGGACAAGCAGGCTTCGGCGGACACGATGGACTGGAAGGCCGCGAGCAGTTGGCTTTCGCGGGCGAACACTGCTTCTTTATCTTCTTGCAATAATCGAGAATGGAGTTGTTGGACTTCTCGCGGCAGTCCTTCGGCGGGCCCGGCGGCGACCCGCTCCCCTCGTCGCAGCTCAGCGAGTCCTTGCCGACCGGCTGGCAGATGCCTTGGACGTGGTAGGGGCCGGCGAACCATGTGCCGTACGGGTAGTAGTAGTAGCCAGTCATGTACTGGATGCACTTGGGCGGCAGGTTGCAGGGCGGCGGGAGGCAGCCGCAGCCCTTGGGACAGCCGCACGGCCCGCAGGGCGAGGGGCAGGGGCAGCCGGCATCGTGCGCCTTGCCGGAGCTATGGCGCTTGTGTATGAGGGTAGCGGACTCAACCCTTAGCACCGGCGCGTCGGGCTGGCGGCCCGGCCCGCCCGCCACTTGCGTGCACGACGCGCTGCGCCGCACCGCCTCGCCGCCCGCCGCCGACGCTGTTTTCGTCGATGCTGAAACACCCAACCATCACCCGGTTTTTAATGCACGAGTACCACCTACATAGCCCTTAGCGAAGTAAATCAATGTTGCTCGTTTCTAGAGAGTATACCTATCTTCCATTCATTTTTTCAGCTCCGGTGCAAAAGTTTGGGACGTAGGGTCAAAGATGTTAACGACTTTTCGGTGCGCAGGGAGGGTTTTTTTTCGGGGGATGCGACCCCTGCCCCTGAGCGTTGACGCAGTGCTGGCCGCAGGGGCGGTCGGCGGGCGGGCAGGGGCAGGGCGGCGCGCAGAGCTCGCAGGGCCCGCCGTTGCAGCTGGGCACGCAGGGCCCGGGCGGCGGCGGGCACACGGTGATGTCGGGCACGGGGGGGCGGCAGCACGGGCCCACCCGGCCACACCCAGCCCGGTCCGCCAGCGGCCGCGCTCCCGGCGACCCTGCAAGGGACAACCGCGCTGTAATACTCGTGTGGACGCGCTGGCCATCCGTGCTTGTTGACTGAAGCGTACACACGTCCAAGTCGCATGGAGCACAGGGAGGCGACCAGTCGTCGAACTGTTCGATCTGGTAGGACTTGGAATTGCGTACGGATTTTGCGCGAGTATTGCAGCGTGAAGGTCCCCGTCCCGGCCCGCCCCTCCCCGCTCCTCCCCGCTCCTAGGAAACACGGATGAGCCGGCGATGTGTCACGTTTTTTATCTGACACCTATGTGCAGGATGTTCTATTCTTTGTTATGTTGGTGCAGGTAGCTGTATTTGTGACGATACTTTTAAATGTGAAGATCATTAGTCTCTCCACATATAGCTATATGTACAGAGACTAATGAAATTCCACCCATTAGAAATAGAATCTAATAGAACTTTAGCTGCTGCGTAACAATTTTAATATTATAATATTTTTACCCAACTGCCAGGAGGGTTATGTAATGTACAACTTACGCATTGGGACCGGCCGGGAGGTGCAAGCGTTGGCCAGAGTCCGCGCCGATAAAGATAAATTCCTCGAAATCATAACTGAGCTCGTTGCTAGGGCCATATTTTTACTTTTTGAAATATTGCACTTGTTAATTTTTACTTATTTTTATTTTTAAATTGATTTAAAAATTTTCAAAAGGCCATTTTTAGCAAAGCGGACCAGATAATTTATTTTTTGACAGTTGTAGTGATATGCCAATGATTATTTTTAAAACAATTCAAATCTTTGTTCTTTTTCATATAGGAACTATTTTATAGGTTTACGTTTCTCCCACTGACCTCCATTATACATATAAATAACATATAATGGAGGTCAGTGGTTTCTCCTATTGGGCTATAAATAGGCCAATAGGAGAGGTATACGTGGGAGAGCCATGCTTCGGCACGAATGGGCCGGCTCGACCGGAGAAATACCACGTTCTCACAGAAAACTGGCGTGAAACAGCGCTTGCGCTGTGTTTCGCCGAGTGAGTGAGTTTACCGGAGGCCCAATCCCCTACCCTATTCCCTTCCCTACCCTCCCCTATTCCCTTCCCTTCCCTAAACTCCCCTATTAGCCTATTCCCTCTTAAAAGGCCGGCAACGCACCTGCAGCTCTTCTGATGCTGCGAGTGTCCATGGGCGACGGAAGTTGTTTTCCATCAGGTGACCCGTAAGGCTGCCACTATAGTAGGATTTGTTTGGGCCGTCCAACAAATCCTACCATTATATCATGGCTCTAAATGTTACCTCTACCTATCTTAATTTAAATGAGCTGTAAATCTTCCTTACAAATAAAATAAAATATTTAATCGGTAATTGTATGAGGTAGCCGTAGGTCTTTTCTTGCCGCTGAGACGAGAGTACAATCTGTATTGTATGCAATGGTGTTTATTACAATACGATCAATTCTTATAGCTGTTATTACTAATTAGTTATTACCTCAGAACAGTTATTACCAAAGCTTATTAGATAATACAGAAGGCATTAATTATACAGAGCTAATAGATACAAGATGCGTAACCTAAACTCCTATTATTATTTTCAGAGTGTGCGAACTGCGATGACTGGCGATATTAGTCGTGATCAAGGCCGGTGTGGTACAGTTCCACATGACGCAATCAAGGCCAACATAATTTTCCACCAAAAAATTACTGGGCGTGTATTGTGTGCTAACAGCCAACTGCCAACAGCTACCCTTATAAAACTATGTATGTACCACTCCGCGTGTTAATTATTTAAAAATATCGACCAAGTGCTAGTCGAACTCGCGCATGAAGGGCTGACTTCTGTACCGTTATCTATACTAGTCTATACTAATATTATAAAAAAAGCGAAAGTGTCTCTGTCTGTCTGTCTGTCTGTCTGTCTCGCTTTCACGCCAAAACTACTGAACCGATTGCAATGAAATTTTGTACACAGTTATTCTAGAGTCTGAGAAAGGACATAGGCTACATTTTGATGTGGGAAAATATCTTATTTCCATGAAAATATCGATGAAAATTAATTCGCATTGCGCGTGGCCAGCGCTCATCCCGGGGGTCCTGGGTTCGAGTCCCGCAGGCGGAACAAAAAGTTTTCAATGTTCCTGGGTCTTGGATGTGTATTAAAATAATATTTCAAAAATCTTAAATATATTTTATGTATAATATTATAAAAAATCCAGAAATATATCGATGCAATGAACATTTTAGTTCTAATACGATTCAACAGAAGGCGTTTTATTTTTTACTTCATTGTAACATAGAACTAATCATACTTATTAGTTATTATGTTTTTGTTTATAGTTTTTAATACGTTAGAATATTATGTTTAATAATATTATCACTTGGTATAATAATAATCAATCTATCTTATCTTATAGAACTCCTACTGCATTTCTAAGGAGTTCGAGTGTACCGTGTTGGCCTATATTCCATCCAGAAAATATATCAATGCAATCAACATTTTAATTCTAATATATGAAAACAGATGGCGCTTTATTTTTTACTTCATTATTGTAACAGAACTAATCATACCTACTTTATTATAAATTATTGTTTTTATTCATAACTAGCTGTTGCCCGCGACTTCATCCGCGTGGACTTTAGTTGATAGCGCGCGGTGTCAACAAAATTTGTGTCAAATTTAAAAACTTTTTAAAACCCTGGTAAGTGGTACCCCTCTTAGGGCCGCGCAGCGCGCTACACCGGAATGGCAGCGCTGAAAGTGCTCGCCTCGCTGCTGCCATTCCGGTGTAGCACGGCCCTTAATTAATCAAAATACCCAAAAACAGCTGTGCAGTGTGCACATAATCTATACTAATATTATAAATGCGAAAGTATCTCTGTCTGTCTGTCTGTATGTCAGTCGCTTTCACGCCAAACGCCAAAACTACCGAACCGATTGTAATGAAATTTTGTATACAGATAGTCTAAAGCCTGAAAAAGGACATAAGCTACTTTTTTACTGGAAAAAAGGGTTGTAAGGGTCGTAAATTTGTTCAAAAAATTCATAATAGATGGCGCCGTGCGTCTTCTACATCGCGCTGACGCTTGCTCAAAAGTATTTCTATAAGAGGTGGTATCATCTTACATTTAAGTCTCGATTTTTTTCGATTGTTATATCTATTCTACGGTATTAAATAACTCAGTACTTTATCTGTGCAGGCAGTGACGTAACCTTAAGACCAAATTTCACCAACGACTGTTAAAGTTAATGCTCGAATTAGTATCACGTTAGCTGTTTCGTTTTTCATATAAATGGAAGAGAAGACAGGACATTTTAACAAGCTGTTAACACTAACAGACGTTGGTGAAATTGGGGCTAAACCTATCAATGATAAATAGTTTATGGGTAAAGTTGTGTAATTGGGGGGCTAAATAAGCTTTAAAATTTGGCATAAAATATAAAGTTTAATATACAAAAATGAAGTACTTATTGTGTGCACACTGCACAGCTGTATTGATTTAAGGGGTACCAGGGTTTTTTTATAAAAGCTTTTGACACCAATTTTGTTGACATCGCGCGCTAAAAACTGAAGTCCACGCGGACGAAGTCGCGGGCAACAGCTAGTATTATAATATAACGGTACAGTCGGAACCATATAGAGCAAAAATAGACCAAATATTGTGTGTTTTGTGTGGGATTTTTTTATTATTAATTATTAAAGTACACATAATATAATTAAGAATTTAGTCAACATTTCTTGTTACCGTTCTAGGTACCTAGGGACTTACGAAAATAACGGATATCAAATCAATTTTTAATTTTCGTCGCTATTTTCGTTTTTAACCGACTTTCAAAAAGGAGGAGGTTCTATGTTCCGCTGTGGATTATACGGGTGTCAAAAGACCGCTTCCGATAACTTCGTGGGGTTATTATAGGGCATGAGATATATCCATTGGTGCAAGAAATTTTCATGTAATCGCCAGTTTTTAAAATAGTCAAAATTTTCAACACGCAATGTATAATGCGTGCAGTTAATGCGCGATAATATCGCCCGCCGCCGATGAATGAAACCCCGGGCCGAGCCGGCCCCCCCGCGCCGCCCGCGCCGAATACCGCGCGCGCGGCTCTGCGCTAGTCATGAGTTAAGACAAAACAGCTGGTGTGCCCTATACCCTAGCCCGTAGGTAGTGAATAAACCACCAATATTGTAATGATTATTAAATTACAATAGTTTACACGATTTAACAAAATGTTACAATTTATTAATTACCGTTTCTCAGGTTTTTACTCAAAAATACTCAGTTTTTACTTCCGGCCAAAAAGGAAAAGAAATCATAATAATTCACATCCGATCATCATCCGATTTACACATCTGTAAAAATACATACACAGTTACCTACTGCACCTATCAATACCTATCAATGGAAAACATACGTGATAACATGTTCACTGACCTGTGATCAGCTGTCTGCTTTTATGAAATGCAGTTCGAACTGTGTTCCATGATCCATCTAACTCGATGTAGATTGCAGAGTTATTCAACACTTAACAAAAGTAATTACAGGAGACATTCCAATTCTTTAAACACTTTTTATTGCACTGTTTAAACCCACAGACTACTTAGGGATACTACGTATGTTTAAACCGCACTATCGTCTATCGACGACGATGTTCACCTGTTCCTTAAAGCATCGCACATTCATCGGACGTATCTTGTCACGGCCCGTTATTAATTACAAACATAAAAAAAATAGTTAACAATACACAAAACAAGCAATAATATGACAACATCTAAACGTAAAATTACAAAACTTAAACAAAAACGTCACAGTACCTACACCAGCACGGCGCGTGTTAGACAGCCGACTGAACAAAATTGAAGAAAAAACTTTGTAAAATAATAGGGATGTATCCCTGTGCAATGTGAATATTTTGAGTAATCGATAATTTTTTTATCGATAAATCGTATTAAGTAATAGTTTTACATACGAGTACGTATTGATTACTGTCAAACTAAAAATAAACAAATACCTACTCAATATTAAGAAAAGCGACAATAATTAAAAGTTATTTAATTAATTAGGTATTAAAGTATTTTAGACGCGCATAACGCGTACCACGGTATAACAATCACTTTATCACGGTAATGTAGGTATCGAATTTAAAAAATGAGATGAGATCTACTAAATAATAGTTATAATTTTTATTATTTAATGGTAATTTAAATATCGACTAAATAGTATTGAATTTATAGGGTACAACACTTAGATTGTCCTTGAAATGGATTAGCGACACGTGCGTCGGGCACCTGCAGAGCGGCGCGCTTTGTCGGCGCCGCGATCAAAGCAAGCCGCCGTTCGGTGTCTTTTGACTACTTCCGAAAGTCGATACACGACGAACATTATTTCAAAAATTAAAATAGATTTTTTAATTTAGTAGCCATTTGAGCATTGAGGTAATAGGTTGTTATAGTTGTTAGGAGATAAGTTTGATTTTTTAACAATTACTTCAAGTATCAAAACGTGGTAGTATTGTGTAAAGTGTTAATAATTGATTATTATTTCAGTTGTAATAAAATACTTTGTGGTGTGATACATTTCGTTAACGAGAAGTTTTTTTGACGTTCTTGGTGGTGACTGGTCTTATTGCTTGGTGTTAAGGACTATTTTCAAAATGCATAAAGAAGTAAGAACACTTGAACTCAACATTTTTCACGTAAGTTAATTGCCAGTTTTATGTATGAGGTTTTTTCGTGTATCATCTGTTATTTCGATTGATAAGTGACGATTGCGGATAAACAGTTCATCCGCATAGGTTTCGTTACTTACGATGAACTTTTTAACTAGTCTAATAATCTTAGAAGTTTGCCATACTGTCGTAAGTCGTTACACATGCACAGACAGTTACTTACAGTTTTCTACATGAGCTACCATTAAACTCTTAACACTGCAAGTAGCTTAGATGAGAGGTCAGAGGTCAGAGTTCTAAGTTCCACGTCATGGTGACCTTGATGGGTTTGAAATTGAAAAGACATACATTAGGGTTTCTGTGTGTTCTGTCGTAAGTCGTAACTCGTAGTGTATCGTCATTCGTCGCATACGACCTTTCGACTTAGCGTGCGTAGGGCGAAGCTAACAGCTGATTAACGCGGTCAACGTTCTCGGGTTTGTATTCGGAACACGAGAACGTTGACCGCGCGCTTGCAAATGCTTATTGGGGTAAAAATAATAAAATTTAAAAAAATATCTTAAAATATTTTTCTATGTGGTTTATTATCATGTTTAAAGGGTTTTAATTATAAAAAAATAAAGAATAAAAAATTAAAAAATTTAAAAAAAAAATTAAAAAAAAAATACATATTCGTAATCAGAAAATGTAGAAAATGTAAACCCCAAAGTTATCGGAAGTGGTCTTATTACACCCTGTATATGTATTTTTTATGTATGTTCAACGATAACTCCGCCGTTTGTGGACCGATTTTCAAATTTTTGTTTTGTTGTAAGTATAGGGTATAATCGTGGATTGGTACCATGTTCAGAAAAGTGGTGACCTGATGATGGGATCCAGGAGTAATCGAGGGAACTCCTCAAAATCGTGGCTTTGGTTTTATATGAAGTAGGTATTTCGGGATATGTTACCAGAAAGTTAGATTTTGCACCAAGATATGCCATGGTTCGAAGGTGGTGAACAGAACTCCAACCTCCTTGAAGATACATGTTTGGAGGTTTCGCCTTTCGGTGTTGTTTTAAGAACTGAAAGCATATTATGCTATTAAGCATATTAGATTATTCGTCATCATCATCACTACGTTCACACCACGCATCATCATATTTTGACCCAATTATTAGTACTTTGGTTAATATAGATACTGTTGTTTGATGAGTGATTTTGTGAAAATCTTTTTGTTATTTTAAAATATTATGATATTTAATTATTTTTTTATATCTATGGACGCTTCACACCACGTCAGTCTGGCCCCGTGGGAAGTTCCTGATTTCCTGAAGGACTTGTGTTACGGGTACCAGACAACGGAAATATATTTAATACTTTTATACTATACCTACTTAGTTACATATATTTAAGATTTTTATTATATGATACACATATTTGAATTTGATACTCCTCCTCCTCTGTATACAATCTTCATAGTTTTGAAGTCGGTGCCAGTCCCAAAATTAAAAATATTTTGTCATGGAATTCACGATTCTGAGCTCGTACTGACTTCAAAATAATGAAGAGTGTATTACAGAAATAGAACTTGAGGTTTAGGCAAATTCTGAAAGAGTATGAAAGAGTAAGAATTATTAAATACTTTTTGGTATATTTAATAATAAGTACCTATTGTTATTGTTTTTACCTACTTGGAAATCGGTTTTAAATAAATTTATAGATGTCCGTGATCTCTACTCCATGACTTAAACGCTCTCTCAAGCCCTATACAGGGTGTAATAAAAATAAGTGATAATACTTTAGGGTATGTACATGTTCCTTGTAGAGAGTTCACTGTGAAAGTAGCAGCGCTGAAAGACCAATTTTTTTTTAACTTTTGTATGGGGAAGCTCTATTTCTGTACTCAATCTTCATAATTTTGAAGTCGGTACCAGATAGCTGAATCTTTAGTTCTCTGACAGAATATTTGAAACTTTTGGAACTGGCACCGACTTCAAAATTATGAAGATTGAATACAGAACTAGTTGAGGTTTAGCCGAATTCGGAAAAAGGCACTATTAGATAGGAAAAATTATTTAATACTTTTTAGTTCATAATATTATAAGGATGTTATTATTGTTTTTACCTTGGAAGTCGGTTTTAATTTTTCGTTAAAAATAATAATTTCACTCTTTTTAGTTACCTACTAACCATGGCGTAAGAAACTACTTCAACCCCTTAATATTATCTTAATCTTGGTAAATGTTTACAAACCTACCCCAATTTATTTGACAAACTACTACAAAAGAAAGTCGACGGAGCCCCGCTACGCGGGGCTCCTATATCTGGGTGTTGTGGTCTAAGTTCCAACCGAACCTAACCTACTTTTGGATTTTCTAGATTGTTTGTTTTTGTTTTGGCGGGGGGCTGCGCCCCCCCTTCGGTATCCGTGGCTGAGTAGTTAAGTAAGACCCACTCATCACAGCCTTGAGATGCCTTAAAAATACTTCGTAAACATCAGAAAACAGATGATCTTATCTGAAGATTACGAAAATCTCAAATGCGAATTTCTTCTAAACGGAGAGTTTACTGGCGGTGGAAACGGTAAGTAAGAGTTTTTCTCACCCAAAACAGTCCTCCTTAACCCATGTCACAAACATTTAATTCAGGTAGGTTCCTAAACCTTAGCCAAATTTTTCTAAGTATTTTCGCCATACTAACAAGGGTCACATTTCGGCCTGTCATTTGACGGGGGTTGATTTTTGAGAAAAGTTTATCTGAGCTTTTTTGCTTCCCTTGGCACCCCCTATCGATTGGTGTATTCAAAAGGGGTGGTTATAAGAGGTTGAATTTTTTCATGCAAATTTTTTTAAGTATTTTCTCCGTGCTAACGAGGGTCACATTTCGGCCTGTCTTTCGACAGAGGTTGATTTTTGAGTAAAGTTTATCTGAGCTTTTTTGCTCCCCTTGGCGCCCCCTATCGATTGGTATATTCAAAAAGGGTGGTTATAAGAGGTTAAAATTTTGACGAAAAATTTTTCAAATTTTTTCCATAGTTCCCCGTTTCCTTCAGTCCAACCCAAATGTGTGCCTTACGCTCTGGAATAAAGGTTGAATTTGTTTCTTATGTTCAATTTTGTGGTACATTATGAAACAATATTAAGTATATTTTTTTTATATCAAAATCGCTTTGAAATATACCAAATAAATAAGGACATAACGTGATGACTGATGATATTTTATGGTGTTGTGTGTATATTGTATCCATATAAGTACAACCATGTGAGTTGTGACATTGGTGACCCTGACATGGTAGTGATGATGATGATGAATGTAATTTGCATAGTAGCATATGCTTTCAGTTCTCAAAACAACGCCTAAACCCCCAAACTTGTATCTATAAGGAATCCGGAGTTCTCTTAGTATCTTCGGAACCATAGTATACCTTGGTGCAAAATCATGCGTTTTGGTAGCATATGCTTAGGATGCTTCTCATAAAACCAAAATCACCATATGTTTCCATATAAATTTTGAGGAGTTCCCTCGATTACTCATGGATCCCATCATCAGATCACTACTTTTGTGAAAATGGGACCAAATTGGAGTGAAACCTAATATAACAAAACAAAAATTTTGAAAATCGGTTCACAAACGGCGGAGTAGTGGTCGAACATACAAAAAAATAAAAATATCCACAGCCGAATATATAACCTCCTCGTTTTTTGGAAGTCGGTTAAAAATGTCGTCTTTCAGAGCTGTTACTTTCACAGTGAACTCTCTACAAAGAACACGTACACACCCTAAAGTATTATCACTTATTTTTATTACACACTGTATATACCAGAAGGGTGTTTAATTATTTGTAGGCCGGTAGAGATTTCAGAAGGCTTAATGGCTATTTGATAATCTATGCTTTAAAGGATAGAGACGTATTCGTATAGAAAATTAAACAATGGCTAAAAATTAATAATGCAGGCCTAATTTTGTATAACTATCAAATAAGACTGTATAGTTTAAACCTAGGCCCACGTGTTTTAGTATTATTTCACAATAATTTCTTCGCTACCAAACCGCCCCATACACGATGACTCGCCGAGATCATAGAGATCCTTCAGCATAAATAGCGAAGTCACAATAATTATTCACAGTCGAATTAGTAGGCATGAATCATGATGTATGATCTTCATATAAAGTATGTTTTTTTATATTAAAAAAACAGTACAGACTGAATAGTATAAAACATACGTTTATGCTTTTAAATTAGTTTCGGCGCCCCCATATAAATAGGTCAGTCGATCGCGTCGCGTCAGTTTGGCTCGGTGCTTCTAGGTGACCTGTGTTTGTAACCTAAGTCTGTGTCAATTGAGCTAACATGTCGGCGCCCACCATCACGTTCAACAACGGCTACACCTGCCCCGTCATCGGCCTCGGGACGTGGAAGGTAATTTTCTAATCCCTTTAGCATTGGACATTTTCAAGTGTAAATAAAAATATTCAAATAGCTAATTGGGTCGCTGTTTAGCACATACGTATATTAACCCACCTTTTTTTTGTTGAATTATGCACCGGTATATTTTTTGTCTAGGCACTCTTGTTCTAATTATGATCGAAAGAACATGACAGAACATTTGTCATTAAGAGGGCGACTAACCCAAAAAATCAAACGTCCTTCTCTCTTCACACTCACGCCCGTCTTTCATAATCCAGGTGAAAAAGGACGACGCGGAATCATCGCCAAGTTAGTTTTTTCTTAATACTTAACTCGATAAATATGTACATTTTAAAAATCCGCTAAGTCGGATTCTTAATGATAGAATTTTATACAATGTGTTAAAATATTATATATTAACTTAGTGTAATGCACGGTTATGGCAATATATGAAAAATTCGTGAAAAATTAGTTGCACCTTTGTGGTTTTTTTCTATCGAGAAAATTTTAAGATATCGTATTTCCGCTAGGTCGGATCCTCGGAAATATAATGTAGTATCTATGTTTAAAAAATGAAACAATTCGGGGCTTATTTTCAAGTATAAAAATGAATTATAAAATCGTCAATTTTGGGTTAGTCGCCCTCTTAATATGAAGAACAGTGGCGGCGTAATGCGTAGGCGACGTGGGCGACCGCTGACGGCCTCGCGTCGTCGCCGTCCCAGGGGCCTCGCGCCCTTATTTTACGAATTTTATTCCTACAATTTTCGTAAATAGATTTATTTATATAAAAGTTTGAGTATCAAAAAATTATTTCTCTCAAAAAAATCCGACCTCTTACGTCATCCATCAAGAGGCCTCGCAAAATATATCTTGCCCACATCAAATTTCGGTCTTGCCCCGCCACTGATACTACGAGTATATAATAGCTATGTTACTACTTACTAGGGGTAACAACGCGTTTTCCCTATAACTAGTTAATCAAGGTCCAAGGTTAAACCTGCGTTTGTTTGTCAACGTAACGTTAAACAAGTAAACTTTGTGTAAACCAATTGATCAATGTCACATTAACACGCCGATGTGTTAAAAATTATCAGCATGGTATAATGAAGTGAATGCGTTTTCTTCAAGGCTACTGAAATTCTGATAACGTCGACCGTATACACCGCGACAGCGCGGCTACCTTTAAAATCACCCAAACGACATTTTTTAGGGTTCCGTAGTCAACAAGGAACCCTTATAGTTTCGGTCTGTCCGTCTGTCTGTACGTCTGTCTGTCCGCCTGTCCGTCTGTCCGTCCGCGGTTTTGCTCAGAGACTATATTAGGACCTACAAAGCTGTAATATGGCATGAATAGACATATTAATGATGCCGATAAAATGGTACATAAAATCTTTAAAAAATATTTTTTATGGTACCTCCCCTACACATCAAGCGGGGATGAATTTTTTTTCGCGCCCAACCTATCGTGTGGGGTGTCGTTGGATAGGTTTTTTAAAAATATTATGGGTATTCATAGATAATTTTCTGATTTAGGGATCCATTTGTGAAATATTAAGTTTTAAATTGGAAAAAATCGTTAGAGTCCAGTGTCCCCCCTTCTACCAGCTAAACGGTTGTTTCTGAAAATGTGAAACAATTCACGGGAGTAGAGTTTACTGTGAAAGTAGCAGCGCCGAAAGATCAATTTTTTTTTCACTTTTGTATAGGGAAACTCGTGACGCTGAGACGCTCGCCCATACAAAAGTGAAAAAAAAAATTAGTCTTTCAGCGCTGATACTCTCACAGTGAACTATCTACAAGGAACACATACACACCCTAAAGTAATATCACTTAGTTTTGTTACACCCTGTATGCAATCTATATCTTAGATACTAATATTATCTATACATAATATAAATAAAATTGGAGTGTCTGTTTGTAATATTAAAATAACCGTTTTTTACTACATGATGCATATGAATATTTATACGGTACTTACACCAAAATAACAATTTTTAGAATTTTTGTCTGTCTGTATGTCTGTCTGTTTGTTCCGACTAATCTCCGAAATGGCTGGACCGATTTTGACGGGACTTTTATTGGCAGATAGCTGATGTAATAAGGAGTAACTTAGGCTACTTTTTAATCGACTTCCAAAAAGGAAGAGGACATTTTTTTACTTTTTTATTTTTTACCTATGTATTTATATATATTTTACCATTTTGTTGACGCGGACGAAGTCGCGGGTAACAGCTAGTTATAATTATAATTGGGAAGAGTTTGTTTGTTTGTTTGAACGCGCTAATCTCAGGAACTAGGTACTGGTCCATAATGGCTCGTCTAGGCGGGGGCACTGCATGCATGCCGTGCCCCCAGATAATTACCTATATTAGCTTGACGGCACTAGGTATCAATTTTTATATTGACAATAGCAGAATAATTTTGTATCGCGTTACATATTTTTCGTGTAAAAAGACTTACGACTAGACACCAAATTACACGATAAGTCTATATAAGCTTTAGCACGATATGAACTCGCTGATGCTGGTTGATGATGACTTGATGAAGCTGGTCTGAATGAATTGATGATGAAATGAATCGATGTCGATGACTTGATGAAGCTGGTCTGGTTCTGCTGCCCAATTTTCAGCAAAAACTATTAAATTAACTATCCAGTTTCAACTTCTTTAACATAACATGCCTACAATAAAGCACGCTCTTGTCGTCAGTCGAAGCCGGGCGAGGTGCGGGCGGCGGTGGAGACGGCCATCGACGCCGGATACCGCCACATCGACTGCGCGCACATCTACGGCAACGAGAAGGAGGTCGGGGAAGCCCTCGCCAATAAGATCAACCAGGGCGTCGTCGGAAGGTTTGTACCAGCTGTTCCACTGAATTTGGCTATCTGATACGACCTTGGGAATTTGCAGTAGGCTAGCATTGAGTTTCAGAAGAAAAGAGTTCTTTCGGTACTTACAGAAACGTGCCTTGTGTTAAGATCAAAACTCATATTGTGTATTCAAGTTCGACGTCCGACGATCGACTCATTTTCTACAAAAAATAATTCATTTTTTTATGAAATAAGGGGGAGAGGGGCAAACGAGCAAACGGGTCACCTGATGGTAAGCAACTACCGTCGCCCATGGAAACTCGCATCATCAGAAGAGCTGCAAGTGCGTTGCCGGCCTTTTAAGAGGGAATACGCTCTCTTCTTGAAGGTTTGCAGGTCTTATAGGTCCGGAAATACGGCTGGTGACATTCGTTCTAGAGTTTTACAGTGCGCGGCAGAAAGTTACGCGAGAAACGCACGGTGGAAGACCCATCAAGGTGATGAGGATGGTATATTTTTCGCATGGGACGATGGCGAAAAGTTGCAGGTGGTATGATTCCAACGGCCATTCTCAGAGAGCAAAATTTAAGTGTCCCGGGCATGTATACTCTGTAATATTATCTTATTCAAGTATGCAATATTTTTAAACGGTAGATAGCATCCGTAATTCCGTACTAGCTACAAACTTAAAAACAGGCTTCTAATTTAAGTAAGTCAGACTAAATTAATGTAAGTCGTGTTCAAAAATCATGTTTTTCTCAGTACCGTGACGTGTCCTCACGCCAACTTGATCTCGAAACTTGCTTGTAATTTTTATAACACACATGTTAACCATGATCTATTCATCGTTTTAAGTGCTCATAAACATTGGTTATCGCATTGGAAAATATCGACTCAATAGGCCCAGCCTATAAATAGTTATCATGAAATAATCGCTTGTCCTATCAAAAGTTCTAATTACCGTAACACATGCTGTTTTCGGGTGCCCACCCAAAAATAACAGGATTTGGCACATTACAAGTGCACGGATCACTTCTCCTTAGCGTGTTCCACGGCTCATCAGCGGTACCACGTCGTTAATGTTAGTGTGCCGCCGATGAAACACGAGAGTATCTACTTACCGTTGCTTTGGTAACTAACTTTTCTAATTACCGTAATCTTATTTTGCTACTTGATTTTTAAATAAAATTGTATGTTGATCATGTCAATCTAGAAAGTAATTTGGCCTACGTACTTTGCCCTGAGCAAATTTTTGCAAACTGTGTCGGTTTTTAAAATTTTTCACGAAAATCTAACTTTTTCTAATTACCGTATACTAATTACCATATGTTCCTAATTACCGTTTTATGAAAAACTAATACGTACTTTTTTATCAATTGAAGTTTTCTCGCAGTTTTCATAGATTATTATTATCACAAATGAGTCTTTAATAATACTAGCTTTTGCCCGCCCTTTGCCCGCGTTAAAAAGTATTATTATATAAAATCTTTCATCCCCTATTTTATGCCCTTAGAGGTAGAATTTATCAAAACCCTTTCTTAGGGGATGCTTATGTCATAGTAGCTTTATGCATGGAAAGTATTAGCCCGATCGGTTTAAAATTATGTTGTAAAGTGGTCTGGGGCTCGTTCTAGCGAGTAGAAATTGAGGTGTGGAGTTCGACAAGGTGGATTAACATCTCCTCGTCTGTTCAACCTTTACGTAAATAAGCTGATCGAGGAGCTGAGCAGCACTAATGTCGGTTGTTCCATTGGCGGAGTACGGTTGAACTACATTAGTTATGCTGATGACATGGTGGTGCTCAGTCCCTCGATCAGTGGCCTCAGAAAACTGCTAGGCAAGTGTCAAGCGTATGCCGAGGCCCAAGGACTCAGGTATAACTGTAAGAAAAGTGAACTTCTTGTTTTTCAACCCCGTGAACACAAAGTTAGCACAATACCACCCGTGTTTCTAAATGAAGTTCCACTTGCTAAAGTCAATAAATTCAAATACCTGGGTCATTGGGTAACTGACACGCTTGCTGACGAAGTAGACATTGAGAGGGAGCGAAAGGCGTTGGCCGTACGTGGGAACATGTTTGCCGAAATGCGCACTGATGGCTATAACGCCATACTAAGGAAACGAGGGGCGTCATTGATGCAGCGTGTCAGAACTTCTGACATGTTATGACTACCTCTGACTCAGGAGTAGTCATAACAGCATTCTAAGGGTATTAACTGACAGTTTAGATGGTTTGATAAGGCATTGGTGCATGTTAGATAGAGATTAAGTTTCATTAATAGTTTCAATGCATTACCATTCATAATAATTTATCCGACTATCGATTAAGTATTTATGACCTGTAAGGATGTTGTAAAGATAGCATACTTTGGCCACGCATTATACGATTCTTGTAGAGCCTCCTAATATGTATGTTCATGTTTCAGAAAGGACTTATTCATAACGTCGAAGCTGTGGTGCACGTACCACCGGCCCGACCTGGTGGCGGGCGCGCTGCGGACCACGCTGCACAACCTCGGCCTGCAGTACCTCGACCTCTACCTCATACACTGGCCGCAGGCTTTCAAGGTACCCACTAATATCGTATCACATCTATTCTGGACTGGTCAAACGTAGTTCGTAATTGTACGTGTTAACTTATTAAAAAAAACATCTTATAACAATGCATGTAAGTATAATTATTATTATGCCTTCACATTTCACAATACGAATAGACTCAATTTTTTTTTTAAATGAAATAAGGGGACAAACGATCAAACGGGTCACATGATGGAAAGCAACTTCCGTCGCCCATGGACACTCGCAGCATCAGAAGAGCTGCAGGTGCGTTGCCGGCCTTTTAAGAGGTAATAGGGAAGAGTAGGGATGGGAAGGGAAGGGAATAGGGGAGGATAGGGAAGGGAATAGGGTAGGGGATTGGGCCTCCGGTAAACTCACTCACTCGGCGAAACACAGCGCAAGCACTGTTTCACGCCGGTTTTCTGTGAGAACGTGGTATTTCTCCGATCGAGCCGGCCCATTCGTGCCGAAGCATGGCTCTCCCACGTATAGTTCTAATTTATTATTTCTATTGCGAAACAAATCTCATTCTGCAATGGTATATTAGATATGTCTAGATATTGAATCAATCCGATCCGCCGATGTTTTATAATACCTACCTATACGATAAACCTACTCAACAAAATTTTTAAAGAGGAAGAAAATATTATACTTACCTCATGAAAATAATATATTATCACATTGTACCCACAGCCAGCCCTCTTTGTTATCAATTATCATATTATGAGTACATACTAATAATGCAACATAAATATTATTTGTTATCGATAAACAACTACAATCGCCCCATAACTCACAAGTGAAGGATCATGGAGGATCGCTCCCCCATAAACAGTAATCCTCATCCCAGTTTATGGTAGCTGCGGCTAATATCGCTCAAAGAGCCTTAATCGAGGAGATTAACATTATAATATCTGTACCTCAGAGGTATACAATAGTAACTCCACTTTTTTTGAAAATGAGTTTTTTGCACCATTAAAATCGCAAGAACCAGTTCTACTTAATGGTATACGATATTAAATCCTATTACATCTAGAAAAAGAAATATCCAATCGTATATAACATTAAATCCACAAAAGTCTAACTGGTAAAGGACCTCAAATGACCATAAGATTATTTACCTCTACGCTTTGCGCGTACATAATATTATTCATTAAACTTTCATTGGACAAAACGAGAGGTAAACAATAGTATCTCCTTTAAACGTCTTATGCTATTGATCTTTATTTCTTGGTGTTAAGATACTTTTTACAATGCCAAAAATTGTTAGTAGTTTAGTTCACATGATTCTTGTGGTAGTTTTAACTCATAGTAATTACCGAACAAAATATTATTACAACGATAATTCTCGTTTACATACTATCATATTAGGTTTCTATTAAGCTAACACTAGGATTTAAAAACGGAATGACTATTTACCGTGTTCAGGGCCTTTTTCGTCGCTTCCTGATAAAGTGCCGGATAGGCTATCCACAACTTATTTGACAGATTCTCCATAATCTGTCAAGTCAAGTGGTGGATAGCCTATCCGGCACTTGTCAGGAAGTGGTGAAAAAAAAAACAATCACCCTTATTACTTTGTTTTGAGCTTCAGATATTTCAGCACTGTTGCAAGCGCTGAAATCACACTAATATTATAAAATATGTGAAAGTTTCTTTGTTTGGACAACTGTCCGTCAATCACACTGAAACTAAACGGATTTTGATGAATTTATAATATTATGTATTACCCTGTCTATATATAGACAGGGTATGAGCTGAAAAAAAATCCATTTGGGGGAGAATATTCTGCTATTGTATGAATGCAATTCAGAAAAAATGAGATTGGTTCAATGTTCTCCAAAACTTCTTTTGACCAGGAAACATTCAAAAAGTTAGTTTTAATATATTATAAACGGAGAGGATTTTCTGTATCCACGCAGAAACCTATTCGAGAAACACAAAACCTCTTTCGAGACTCAAATATAATGACTTACAAAATAGATACCAGCCATGTCACGACTATTATGTTCTTCTATGTGCAGAATATGTCCCTCGACTTACCTAAAGCGTGCGAGTAGCTGTGTTGGTTATCCATACTTCCATATCCATAGACCATATCCATACTCTTACTAATATTATAAATCCAAAAATGTGTCTGTCTGTCCGTCTGTTACCTCTTCATGCCCAAATTGCTGACCCGATTTTGCTGAAACTAATATTTTAAATGCGAAAGTGTGTCTGTCTGTTTATTACCTCTTCACGCCCAAACTCCTGAACTGTTTTTGCTGAAATTTGGTATGAAGATACATTGAGTCCCGGGAAAGGACATGGGATGCTTCTTATCCCGGAAACATGTACAGTTCCCGCGCGTTAAACGAGATTTGGTTCAACGGACTTGCGGGGGCCATTTGTATTTTGGTTTTAGCTTTGTGAAGTAACTTTTGTTTTCATTTTGCTAGTAAACCTCTCAGAAATTCTATAATAATTCCATCACGCTACATACTGACTAGAGACATAATGTTTCTAAATGCCGAATTCCAATAACATCCACGAGGTTTATTTAGAGGTAAACAGAAGTATGATAATATCTTAATGCTTTCTTAAAACACTTTAGTTCATTTATGTTGCAAGGTAAATAACCTCAAGTCCACAAAATCAGACAAGAATTAACTTTAATATAATATTGTGTATTACAATATAATTTCAACAAATAATAATAAAACATAATGTTCAGTTTGTTGCAATATCTTTAAAGCTACTATGTCAAAATTGCATTCAAAGTTTCGCTCCGCGCATTTTTGCCTGTCCTGTAAATTTTTTGTTTTGGCAGTTAATGTTGTATACCTCTGAGGTACAGATATTAATGTTGCACTTCAAAATTAATAACATGTACAATGTACCTACGTATAGCGTTCAAAAGACACAATTTTTAAAGACATTTCTATAATAGTCATTGAAGCCATCACAAATCCAAGAGCTGGCGTCCAACTACCTGGGCCTTTATTATATCGACGTGTCACGATAAAGCGAAAAAAAAACATTCTGTCGATGCTTTATTGCTTTTAAAACTAGGTACGCTTATACGGGCAACTAAAATTGTTCATTTCCAGTCAATTCTCGTCAACTATAACGTCACGACTACATCATGCAATTTGCGGCATCAAGCAGCAATATTGCGCAATACAATTGCCTGGAATTTCCAAGCCCATCTATACGTCTATACGTATCTGCGACATTGAGCAATATGAAATATCTGAAGCAATTAGAAGCAATATCGCCAAAATATTTTGCCGCAATTAATTGCTCACTGAAACCACCTGCGGTTCGCCTTCAGCCGCATAAAGGAGACGACCGGCCGGTCTACCTCAGAAGGGACCGGACTTTCACCAAAGTTAGGGAACGCTTAGGCAAACTGAAGCGTTTCCCTCGGCGCCGGGACTGACTAAGCCGGGGAGGTTATTGAAATTGCTCCATATTGTTCCACTAATTGCTTCAGATCGGTCCATTCGTGTCGCCGAGCAATTATTGCCGCAATTTACTCGTGTAAGCGCATCTTTAGATATAATATACTTAAATAAGTACCTACTTAATGCCCGCTACGACTACAGCTGCCAAACTACTTGCTATTAATTTCATTCTTAACCACGGAGTTCATTAACTCTTCAGGAGGAAGCCGAAGAGTTCCCAGTGGACGAGAACAAGAAGGTGATCCCGTCGGGCGTGGACTACGTGGACACGTGGCGGGCCATGGAGGCGCTGGTGGAGGCGGGGCTGACGCGCAGCATCGGCCTCTCCAACTTCAACCGCCGGCAGACGGACCGCGTGCTCGCCGCCGCCAGAATCAAGCCCGCCGTCATGCAGGTACCATCGAACAAATTGATTCACAGGCAGTTGACGGACCTATTTGGCAGTATTTGGCCGGATCATGTCAATTCAATATCAGTCATGAAGGCTGGGTTTTACGTACCGCTACCAAATTACGTAGCTGTCCGTAATCTGCCTATGAATCAACTTCTCTCACACCTAGTACAAGGACCTTTAGCTGTGGCTTGAATACGGCGCGTCTGTTTGTCGATGGCGCTTCCTATTTGATCGCACGCAGATTAAAAGAACCTTTTGACCCAAAATATTGTTATAGTAAGTACTTTAAAATGTAGGCTGATAAATCACAAATGAAGGTTACCAGATGTTAAATAAAGTTATATAAGTAATCTATAAAATAATTATCACTAAGGGTTAATTAAGACCGCAACGCAACGAGGCGAGGCGAGTCAAGGCGCGGCGCGACATTTTGTATGGATTTGACAGATTTCAATTGCGTGAGACGTCTTGCGAATCTGTCAAATCCATATAAATTTAGGAATGCATCTACGCGTCGCGTTGCGGTCTGAATCAACTACCATGGTATAACAATAATCAATTACCATGGTATAACCGTCTGCCTATAACCTATTCCAGATCGAAGTCCACCCTTACCTGAACCAGGAGAAGCTGATCAGCTACTGCCGGGGGGCGGGGCTCGCCGTCACCGCGTACTCCCCGCTCGGCTCCCCCGACAGACCCTGGGCCAAACCCGGCGACCCCAACCTCATGGAGGACCCCCGCCTCAAGGCCATCGCCGACAAGTACGGCAAGACCATCGCGCAGGTCCTCATCAGGTAATATCAAATCAAATCAAATCAAAATTGTTTTATTTCTGAATAAATTTAAAATAAATGTTTTCAGAAAGTCCTACATGATGCCTACCACCGGTTCGGGAACTAACCCGGCGAGAAGAACCGGCGTAAGAAACTCGCACGGGGCCCACTTTTTTACCAAAAAAAGTGAGAAAAAATTAATCTTTTAAAATAAAGTTTACAATTTTGTAACTAAATATTATATACAATATCCACATACATAATAATTGTAAGTCCTATAATAATGAAGAAGTAGCCTTGCAAGAAGCCATCCTACTCCCAAGGTGTGCCATCGTTTATGAAATCATTGACCTTATAATAGGCTTTGGCACACAAACGTTCTTTAACTACTTTTTTAAATTTATTAATGGAAAGATTTTGAACGTTTTCTGGGATTTTGTTGTAAAGGCGTATACATTGACCTTTAAAAGATTTACTGACTTTACTAAGTCTGATCACCGGCATATCTAGCTTGTGCTTATTTCTAGTATTCCTAGAGTGAATGTCACTTTTAACTTTAAATTTACTTATATTTTTTCTAACATATACCTATTACATTATCCAAAATGTATTGAGAAGCAACAGTTAGAATACCAATTTCTTTAAATTTATCTCTCAGAGATTCTAAAGCAGACATTTTATAAATAGAACGTATGGCTCGCTTCTGCAGCACAAATATTGTATTAATGTCGGCAGCGTTTCCCCATAAAAGGATTCCATATGACATCCTACTATGAAAATAACTAAAATATACTAATCGTGCCGTGTCTTCGTCAGAAATTTCCCTAATTTTTCTGACTGCATATGCTGCAGAACTGAGCCTACCTGCTAGATTAGCAATGTGAGGACCCCACTGTAATTTACTATCAAGTGTAATACCTAAGAATACAGTGTTGTCTACCAAATTCATCTTCTCATCATTTAATACTACATTGGTTTGGACTTGCCTAACATTGGGCAAAGTAAACTTTATACATTTTGTTTTACTAGAATTTAAAAGTAAGTTATTAACATTAAACCAATGTACTATTTTTGAGAGAGCACTGTTTACCTCGTCGTAGTTCGACTGTTGTCGCTTCACTTTAAAAATAAGTGAAGTGTCATCAGCAAAAAGCACTATCCTATATGACTCCCACATCGATTGACGGTGACTGGATTAATTTAAACTTAAACTGCTATTTTTTAAATTTTATAATGCCAAGCTTCTTTGCCCAGTGGGCAGTGCCGGTTTTAGCACTACCATAGCCCTGGGTGCTGATAGAGCTAATGCTTGACTGGATTTACACGGGTGACTAAAGCCGCACGATTTACGCCTCACGGCGAAAATCGACCGTTTAAATGGCAATTCGACTACGCCGCATGCGGCTAATGCTCGATTTACACGGGTGACTAAAGCCGCACGCACACGCACAGACAATGGAGCGGGGAATTCACTACCGGGCTGCCCGCGGGCCGCCCGGTCTGGGACAAGTCTGCCGCTTGCCCCTATTGAACACACACAAAACAGGCAAGTCAGTCGAATAGATAGGGAGCTGCAGCTCGGTCGTGGACTCATGGACTCAATATTCTTTTTTAACAGATGAATGATGATAGATCAGCATCGGCATTGATTTCTTTGGATTTTTCAATAAGTTCGCTGTAAGCGGCTTTACGTAGATCGGTGTTCATGTAATCCTTGCTTTTAACTTTCTAGTTTCTACAAACAAGGATGCGACCGGTAAATGGAAATAAACGAATGTTAAAATTATTTTCTTAAGTTTAATGTTTGTATTGTTTACAATAATATATTTTAAAATAATATTTTAACTGCACTCCAGTCGCTCTCCAAGGCGCGAATGACGACGCGCGACGGGCCGCCCGTTACATGTACAGACTTGCCCGTGCCCGCGCGGGAAAAATGCGATCTCGCGGGCAGGCTGCGGGCACGGGCCGGCGGGCATGTCTGTGCCCGTACCTAGGAATTGACGATCAGACATGCGACAGACCTGGAGGCGTAATCATTCATATTATTGAAAATACTATGAGAGAAGTTGATTCCTAGGCAGATGGGGGAGCTACGTAGTTCGGTCGCGTTAAGTCAAACCCATCCGACCGATCACAGCTAACATAAGCCGACCAACTGACGTAGGTCCGTCAACTGCCTAGGAATCAATTTTCTCGATGGTACATTGAGCAACTTCACATTTGTTAATGTAACAAAACTAAATGGTACTACTTAGGGTGTGTACGGGTTTCCCATATACAGTTCACTGTGAAAATAGCAGCGCTGAAAACGCATTTTTTGTGATTTGTATGAGCAAGCCCCGAGCGTCATGAATTTTTCCGTACAAAAGTAAAAAAAAGTTACTGCTACTTTCACAGCGAACTATGTATAGGGAACCCATTCACACCCTATAAACTCTAAGGCCTAAAGTATTATCACTAATTAGTTTTGTTACACCCTGTTTATGGTCTCGTTCCTCGTTGCAGGTACGCGATCGACCGGTCGCTGATCGTGATCCCGAAGTCTGTGACGGCGAGCCGCATCCAGCAGAACTTTCAGGTGTTCGACTTCCAGCTGACGGCGCAGGACCTCGCCGCCGTCGCCGCGCTCGAGTGCAACGGCCGCCTCTGCTCCATGGGAGAGTGAGTATGGCATGGTACTATCGGAGAAGTCTGTGACGGCGAGCCGCATCCGGCAGAACTTGCAGGTGTTCGACTTCCAGCTGACGGCGCAGGACCTCGCCGCCGTCGCCGCGCTCGAGTGCAACGGCCGCCTCTGCTACATCGGAGAGTGAGTATCAGCGCATGGTAATATCGGAGAACTTGATTCATAAGCAGATTGTGTCGAATTTGGTCGAGTAATGTCAAACCCTACCAAAGATCACGAGACACGAATAACATTGAATGGATTCGCTATCTCATATCAGCCTAAGAATCAATTTCTCGATCTCGATTACTTCGATGATTAAATTTTGACTTGAACTCCATACTTTTTCTGCCAAACTCTCCTATAAAAAGTAATCACTAATTATTAATTCATTCGATGTTGAGTGTAGCAGTTACCTACACAAATTATATTCTGGCTCCCAAATAGAGGTCAAATCAATTTCTCTTCTGATGTAATTTTTTTTATATTTTCAGCACACATCATCCAGATTATCCATTCCATGACGAGTACTGATTTGGGCCGCGCACTGACTACTTATAACTGAAGATTTAATTTAAATTAAATTTAAGTGAAATATTTGAAACCATTGTTAAATGAATAAACGCTTAATTAAGTAACTTGGACTTTTATTTAAAACTCCGTGAACTAGTTCCTTTAAAATGGTGTTCTGTTAGACTGTTACCGATGGACCGAATCTTAACTTTGGTACTACTCTGTGGTACTACTATTGCGCAGAAAGTATACAAGCAACAAAACAAAGTGATAAATGATAATACTTTAGGGTCAGTGCCCTTACGTTACGTAAGTTAGGTAGTGCTTACTGTGAAAGTAACAGCATCGAAAGAGTAACTTTTTTTGTGATTTTTATGAGCAGGAGAGCAACGCCAGTATCATGACTCATGACCCATTGACCATAATTTGATTACCAAAAAATTGTGAGATCAAATAGTTTGTACAGTTCTCTATATCAATGAATGAGCTTTTGCCCGCGGCTTCGCTTGCGTTAAGAAGTATTATTATAAACAAACTTTCATCCCCTATTTTAACCTCTTGGAGGTAGAATTGATCAAAATCCTTTCTCAGCGGATGCCAACGGTCCAGTGGTTTGGGCTGTGCGTTGATAGATCACCATGTCAGTCAGTCACCTTTGAGTTTTATATAGATAGCTAAGAAAACATAAGTCAATGGCTCCCGTCAATGTCAGGTCCACGTTCAACTGTACTTCGACAAGGCTTTAGTTGAACGTGGGTGCAGGGTGGGTGGAAAATTTGAAAAATGAATATGAATTATGAATAGTTAACGGCCATTCTCAGGAGAGCAAAATTTAAGCGTCTCGGGCTTGTATACTCTGTAATATTATCTTATTCAAGTATGCAATATTTTTAAACGGTAGATAGCATCCGTAACTAGCTACAAACTTAAACACAGGCTTCTAATTTAAGTAATTCAGACTAAATTAATTTAAGTCGTGTTCAAAAATCATGTTTTTCTCATTACCGTGACGTGTCCCCAAGCCAACTTGATCTCGAAACTTGCTTATAATTTTTATAACATACATATTAACCATGATCTATTCATCGTTTTAAATGCTCATAAACATTGGTTATCGCATTGGAAAATATCGACTCAATAGGCCCAGCCCATAAATAGTTATCACTTATCATGAAATAATCGCTTGTCCTATCAAAAGTTCTAATTACCGTAACGCATGCTGTTTTCGGGTGCCCACCCAAAAATAACAGGATTTGGCACATTACAAGTGCACGGGTCACTTCCCCTTAGCGTGTTCCACGGCCCATCAGCGGTCCCACGTCGATAATGTTAGTGTGCCGCCGATGAAGCACGAGAGTATCTACTTACCGTAGCTTTGGTAACGAACTTTTATATTTACCGTAATCTTACTTTGCTACTTTATTTTTAAATAAGATTGTATGTTGATCATGTCAATCTAGAAAGTAATTTGGCCTACGTACTTTGCCCTAAGCAAGTTTTTGCAAACTGTGTCGGTTTTTAAAATTTTTCAAGAAAATCTAACTTTTTCTAATTACCGTATACTAATTACAATATGTTCCTAATTACCGTTGTATGAAAAACTGATACGTATTTTTTTTATCAATTGAAGTTTTCTCGCGGTTTCCATAGATTAATATTATCATGAATGAGTCTTTAATAATACTAGCTTTTGCCCGCGCTTTGCCCGCGTTAAAAAGTATTATTATATACAATCTTTCATCCCCTATTTTTTTTTCTATGGACGCTTCACACCACGTCAGTCTGGCCCCGTGCTAAGTACCTGAAGGACTTGTGTTACAGGTACCAGACAACGGAAATATATTTAATACTTTTATACTATACATATATTTAAGATTTTTATTATATCATACACATATTTAATACACATCCATGACCCAGGAACATTGAAAAACTTTTTGTTCCGTCGGCGGGATTCGAACCCGTGACCCCCGGCTTGAGTTGCCACACACTCTAACCATTGAGCCACGGAGGTCGTCAATTTTATCCCCTTAGAGGTAAAATTTATCAAAACCTTTTCTTAGAGGATGCCTACGTCATAGTAGCTTTATGCATGGAAAGTATTAGCCCGATCGGTTTAAAATTATGTTGTAAAGTGGTCTGGGGCTCTCTCTAGATAGTATAAATTAAGGTGTGGAGTTCTACAAGGTGGATTAACATCTCCTCAACCTCCTTCAACCTTTACGTAAATAAGCTGATCGAGGAGCTGAGCAGCACTAATGTCGGTTGTTCCATTGGCGGAGTAATGCTGAACAACATTAGTTATGCTGATGACTTAGTGTTGCTCATTCCCTCGATCAGTGGCCTCAGAAAACTGCTAGGCAAGGGTCAAGCGTATGCCGAGGCCCAAGGACTCAGGTATAACTCTAAGAAAAGTGAACTTCTTGTTTTACAACCCCGTGAACACAAAGTTAGCACAATACCACCTGTGTTTCTAAATCAAATTCCACTTGCTAGAGTCAATAAATTCAAATACCTGGGTCATTGGGTAACTGACACGCTTGCTGACGAAGTAGACATTGAGAGGGAGTGAAGGGCGTTGGCCGTACGTGGGAACATGTAAGCTCGTAGATTTGCAAGATGCTCTACAGAGGTGAAAGGGACTTTATTTAAAGCTTACTGTCAGTCCTTTTACACATGCAATCTATGGGCGAGCTACACCCAGCGTGCGATAAATGCTCTTCGTGTTCAGTACAATAATATCTTTAGAATGCTGTTAGGACTACCGAGGTACTGTAGTGCCTTAGGTATGTTTGCCGAAATGCGCACTGATGGCTGTAACGCCATACTAAGGAAACGAGTGGCGTCATTGATGCAGCGTGTCAGAAGTAGTCATAACAGCATTCTAAGGGTATTAACTGACAGTTTTGATGGTTTGATAAGGCATTGGATAGAGGTGCATGTTAGATAGAGATTAAGTGTCATTAATAGTTTCAATGCCTTACCATTCATAATAAATAATTTTATACTTAAATGCAATGTAATGTACTAACATAATTTAAATTTTAATTGTACTTTCTACTAACACTATGGATTTCCTGTGATCCGAAATAAATGGTTATTATTATTATTATTAAAATTTACAAAGTTTCATAGCCCTTTGGGGGTGGAATTGATAAAAAAACTTTCTTAGCGGATGCCTATGTCATAACATCTACCTGCATCCCAAATTTTAGCCCGATCCGTCCAGTGGTTTGGGCTGTGCGTTGATACATCACTATGTCAGTTAGTCCCTTTGTGATATATATATATATATATATATATATATATATATATATATATATATATATATATATATATATATATATATATATATAATATTTAGATATCTATATGCTGAGTATTCATAAAATTATATACAATTTTTTTTGGATGGGAATGACCAGAGAAGAAATTGGACAAAAAAAGGCTTGTTCCTTGAAAACGTCGAGTAAGAATTTGAAATTACCCAGTTTTATATCAGAGATCAAAGGAAAAAGTGAAAGAAAGGTATACTTAACAAAAGAAAAAAACTGCTTATCAGCGAAATTCCAACGAAACGGCAGAAGAAAACTCAAAAAAGAAATGAGTTAAACTTTAGAGCTTATTACAAAAGACAAAAAGAAAAGAAAAAAATGGAAAAAAATCGAGAAATAAGTGTTCATAAATAGAGGTGAACTTGTAAATTTACGAGAAAACAAAAATAAGTAAATTTCGAGCTGTAAAAGCTGTGAGCTACATTTGAGTTGCTATTCTGTCCAAAGAGATTTAGAATATAATTTTATTTTTAGGGTCATCGTACCTGGATCTTAATAAATTATGGATCTTAATATATAATTAAAACCGATTAAAATAATGCTTGTTGTTATTTCCTCATTTTTCAGATTTTATTTGAAAGTGTCTATTTTTTACTATTGGCACGTTATGGTTGTATAGGACATCGTTAATTCTACCGTGATAATTATACATGTGCAACTTATTACTCAGTGTTTTTCTATGAGGTTTTAGATAGAATTATAATGCTTTCTAATTACCGTTACATAAAATTTTACATTTGTCTAATTACCGTACCCATAAATTTTTTAAGTCTTATTATCTAAAAAACTATAATTAACTGTACCACGCCAAATTTATTATTGTATTCGTATCTTTCATTACTTTCATATTTTAATGAGTTTAAGTCAAATTAGCGAAGAAAAAAAAATGGTAACGGTAATTAGGCAAATAATGCCAAACCGGAGAATGGCCGTTGAATGAAAGTTCCAATGATAGTATCGACTCTATATTCAGATTCCTACTTCCTAGCACTTATTTTTGTATTTCCTAGTACCCTGAGCTACCTACTTTCTGTATCACTCCAGGGTATGTTTCTTGCTTTCGGAACCTCTTGAGTAGCCTTAAAAAAATTGGCACATTTTGGAAAAATTTGTATCACTGATGAAACAGAATTAAAAAAAAATATATTTGACATTGACAATTGACAGCTCTCAAATGTCAATTTCCAAAACAAACTCACGTGTGTTTCTGTGATGTGAATTTATTTAAAAAAACGCGAATTTAATAAAATGTTATTATTAGAAGATAGAGAAATCGATTTTTTTGTGGGAAGTAAAATTGGATCTTTCAAACGTAAGTGTTTAAAAGGAAGTTTTTGAGCTACTTTAATGCTATTTCTTATCTGTTGAAATCTGGTAAGTTGAGCTCTAGAGTAACTCAAAAATTTCTGTTTATTTCTTGTTAATTTTCCTTAATTCGTACCCTCTGTGCATGTTATTAGACATAATATTATAATGCATAAACTTTTCAAACTCAAAAGATAACTTACACACTTGGTTTTTTTTACTATTGGTACTTTTATTTTATCCAATAAATGGGCGTGCATAAAGCGACTATATTATAACTAATACTTAAAATATATCTTTGGCAGATATAAAATACCACACTGATGCTACAAAAAACAATAAAAAATGTATAGAGAATTTAGTGGAAATAAAGGACCTCCAAAAAGATGATGCTATCACATGTATGGTTTGGGGCAACGCGGAACAAACAGAAATATTATTAGCTAGAAAAAACCAACAGGTATTTATCAACTACTGTTGTGATTTTTAGATAAGTTACTTATTTACTTAGATAATGAAAACATTATTCTAAATTATCCTCCTGTCATGCTACAGATTCAAGTATTTAATACTCTAGATGGCTTTACAAAGACATACACAGCAGACTTTGGCACGGGTGATGTGGTTGGACTCGGGCGGTACAAACGGAGGTTAATAGCTGGATTGGCTAGTGGATTGGTTCAGGTGTGGAGTAAAAAAGAAAACACAATCATTAATACGGGAGGTAAACTTGACAGAATGAGAGTCTGTGCAGAGGACAACACTCTCTTTGCCACAGGTAAGTTTGAAAAATGTGTTTGTCTGAATATTTAGATTTAAAAACCCAGGCCAGACTATTGTATTGAGCCCATAAAGTTAATATACCTAGGGGAATAGAGAAACAAAGGCCTGAGCAAGTGAGATGTCACTATCAGTAACACTGCATAGTAAAAAGAGACATGTGATATCAACATGACAGCAGAACTCTTTTTTTTGATGTCCAATCAAAAAATGCTTGTGTAAGTTTATACATCATGTATAGCCTCCTGACACCCGAGCTATAACTGAAATCACTTGCCAATATGGCCGAATGTCCTTTATAAAGCATTAAACTGTTTATGGTGCAAAGGCCGAGACTTTGCAAGTTAAATAAAACATAAACCAGGGGTTTTCGGGAATTTCACTAAAACAAATGTTTTTTGGTATTATTTGATCAACATATCAAGCATATTGAAGTTTAGGTATTTTTTGTCCTTTGAAAAGGACTTTAGGTCATTATGGCATAAGTAGGTTAGGTGTTTAAATAATACAAATATCTTTATTTTTTAATATAATCTTATGTAATATCTATCAAGATATTAATAAATAGTCACAAGACTACCACAAAGGAGCGTCTTGTGGCCGAGCCAGCCCTCAACTGCGAGTGCCACCACGTGTACGAAGTACGAACCCGACACCCAGCACATCGTCTGCCCCGGCCTCGACGACCAATATCCCTGCTTGGACTACGAGCACTACCCCAGCCTCTTGGTGAATTGCTATCAGCGCTGTTGGAACTGTCCTTCGAGCCGTCGTCTGCTGAAGATAGGAATATGTTGCTAAAAAAGCGTATCTCTCAATTAAATCTTCATCCTCACTTGAGTCTTCAAACTCGAGTTATTTAATAATTCCGTTATATTGCGGTCTTGTAACGCTGAAAATAATAATTATATAAAAATAGAATTATATAACAATATAACATAAATATACTACGTCAAGTACTACGGCCGACATGGATATACAAAGGATCAATTCCACATACTTTAATTTGAAATTGCGTACGAAGTGCCTTTCTAAAGGATTAATTTCTTTACGACAGTTTATTTACTTAATTATGTTTTATTTCTTGACAAAATGACGTATTTTTGTAAGAATATTTAATAATTTACAATTCTATAAAATATCTACAATAATATGACAAGTGAATAAAACAAAAAAAAAGTAATTTTACTTACTGCGTCGGCCACGCGCCGCCATTGTTGTAAACTCCTGAGCAAATTTCGCGCAAATGAAGGGCACTCAACATGCGATCTCTATCTAAATCCAAGGACAAACTATTGCCCTTGGTTAAATTTCATTGGTTGGTAGCATTGGCGGGTCTAATTCTTTTTTAGCGGGAAAATACAACTACCCGGGAATTGATGCTAAAGGTCGGTCGTCCGTTGTCGAACTGATGTCAAGAAATACTCGGCCTTTCGAGTATGGTTTATTTAGCACTTTATAAAGGACGCCAGGTGTCAGCAGGATATGTACACATATTTTCCACACAAATGTAAATCAATTTCGGTTTCGTTTGACAGCTCAAGATTATTGCTCTATTCCGCTAGGTATATTAACTTAATGGTTGATCCAACTATATTATATTGCAATTCCCATATTCATATCATTGAACCATGGAGATTATTGTAAATTGTGGAAATACAAATAAATTCATGAGCTACATCTATAATATAAAAATGAGTCGCTGAATGTGTTGCTAAGCGCAAAACTCGAGAACGGCTGAACGGATTGGGCTGATTTTAGTCTTGAAATATTCGTAGAAGTCCAGGGAAGGTTTTAAAGTGACCTGTGACACGAAGTTCACCGGGACAGCTAGTTCTCAATATAAATGCATAATATATTCATTGAGACAGTTATTATCAAATAAATCTGATACACATAATATTATTATGTATGTTCTCATGATGTTGGGAGCCTCAAAGCATGTTACATTTACATCAGGTGGTGAGGAGAATGAGCTCAAGGTGTGGAAAGTGGGTGAGACTGTACCGGTGTTCACTGCCAAGAACCTTCCCCACGACTCCCTGCAGCTGCGGCGCCCCGTTTGGGTCTCCGACCTCACCTTCCTCTCTGATACACTCCTGGCAGTGTGCTCCAGACATGGTTATGTCAGGTAAGTGTTAAATAAATTAATAATAACTTAAAACATAATTAAAATTAAAAGGACAGTTACATTTTCCGTATATGATTTCCGAATTAATTTGGAATTGGTATTTGGAAATTCAAATACTGTAAAACCCAGGATAAGGTTTCACGTTACTATGGGGGAGAGCTGTACCCTAGCACTAAGATCCCTAACACCTACCACCCTAATGCCCTAAGGTCCTAACCCTAACCATAGGTTTTTGTGATATATAAATGTATTTAATAAGTCCAGGAAACCTGCTACCATGAGACCTAAGGTAGTTGAAGGTAGCCAGGCGGATAGTTGAAGAGAATAAAAGGATGGAAATGATTTTCTCACTTTCAATCACCCAGGCTCAGGTGACTGTGGTTAGGCTAAAGGTGTCTTGGCCACAGTGAGAGGTTGTCGGTAGGGATTTGGGAGTCGGTCGGAACACATCCAGAGAGTAGCCCTGGACGAGTGTTTAAGGGTAGGAAATGGGAGATGAGTGAGACACAACTAGAAGTTGATATCTGATTTATTGTAACTAATTCTTACAATATATACTTCTTCACTTTTACGCACACAAATATTTACAAGTCTCCTAAACACAACACATATATGTACAAATTATGCTATTCATCACTTTATTTAGAGTAGATTGAGTTCAGTAGTTTAAGAATGTGATGAGTGTGCGACAACGCGAACTAGTTCACATGTTCAATGCTGAACAAATACATTAACTGATGCACACATTCGCTTTATTCCGAACGAAACGAATTCCGAAAAACAGTAACACACAACAAAATTTTACTATTGCGAGCCTGTCAGGATTCAAACCTGGAAATGTAATAACGCTGCGATGACTCAGCGCCCGTGTTGCCGGCTATGCGTCAAATGGCAGCGCTCCGTCGACGCAACGCCCGTGTGGACAGGCTCTTACGAAAATTTTTTTTTTTTTTTTAAAGAAGGCAGGTCGCTGTAGCCCTGACGTCACTGCGACCCATGAGGATCTATTGTGACTCCTTCGCACTAGAGATATGGTTGGGGTTGGTGCCACGAATTTCCTCTGTGGACGAGTATTCGTGGCGACCAAGGTGCCTGTTCCTGCTCTGTAGTAGAGCAGGGCAGTCGAGGAGAAGGTGAATAGGTGTTTCATCCTCCTGCTCACAGAATCTGCAAGTCGGGATGCTACAAATACCCATTCTGTTTAGGTGTTTGTTGAGCTTGCAGTGCCCAGTTAGGATTCTTAATTGGTTCCTACCCAAGGTGAGCACTAATTCTGATTGTTTCTTGTTGAAGTCAGGAATTAGTGCCTTGGAGTGTTCAAGGCCAGGGGTCTCAGCCTATTGCTTCCTGCATAGTCTGTGACCCCATTCCTTGAGCACTTGCTTTGTGGTACTGGGAGTTATACCACAGACTGGTTCTGGACCATATATGAGACTCTCGGCCCCAAGCCTAGCCAGTTCGTCAGCGGTTTCATTGCCGGGGACGTTGCTGTGGCCCGGGACCCATACTAGGCGGATGTTGTGTCTTACGAAAATACGGCGCGACACGTTCCGCCGAGTGAGCTACAAATACACGAGGCTTAAGGGGGTAGAAGCAGGTAGAGGTTGCGGGGATTGAAGACAGGAAATTGGTGATGCATATTCTGAATACACAGCGGCTACCACTCACCATGAGGACTGAGGTGTGTAGTCTGCTCGTTTCCTGGTTCATTTCAATAAAAAATATATCCTGCAGGTTATACGACACCCGCGCGCAGCGACGGCCCGTGGTCAACGTGGAGTTTAAGATGGCCGCCACCTGCCTCACTCCGAGCTTCGAAGAGAGGTGAGCCTGTAGCAATGTCAATCCTACTGCGGTTTAAGAAATTAGGATTGACACAATATTTAAAAAGCTATAAATATACGTTCCTACATAAAAAAATTAAAGCGATTTATTAATAAACAACTAAACAACTACTGCATTTTCTGTTAATTTTTAAAATTTTTATAGGCAAGTGATTGTGGGCTTCGGTCGTGGTCAGCTGCAGTGCGTGGACCTGCGTCGTGGGCGGCCGGACCGCGTGTACAAGGGGGCGGTGGGCGCGGTCACGGGCGTGGTCGCCGAGCGCCGCGCGCGCGTCCTCGTTAGCGCCTCGCTCGACAGACACCTGCGCGTCCACAACTACGACACCAAGGAGCTGCTGTATAAGGTTGTTATCTATTATTTATAGTAGGTTTAATATACATTTAAAAAATATTAAAATTACTAGCTGTCCCGGTGAACTTCGTGTCACTTTAAAACCTTCCCTGGACTTCTACGAATATTTTAAGACTAAAATCAGCCCAATCCGTTCAGCCATTTTCGAGTTTTAGTGCGACTAACACATTTGGAAATCCATTTTTATATATAAGATAAATGAAACTTCTTTTTTATTACCACCTACCAATTTGTATCTGACGCCTTGTTTAATGCATTATTATGTTTTGTTTTTTTTTTTCTTGCATTGTTGTGTTTTTGTGCTTCTGTTTACTTTCATTTTAAGTACAGATATGTATGCACAACGAATCCCAGTCAGGTAAATTTTTCATTATCATTTGATCTTTCATTATCAAACTGATAGCTCGGAGACTTTCAGCAAAGTAGCAAACTCCTTACTAATAATGGTAAATATCAAATCGCACATAAGTGCGCAGGCCGAGTTCTTGTTATATGTGCTGTAGGGATCCTCCTAATATATATTTATATTTATAGTTTTATTACGCGTATTATTTACAATAAAAACTTACATTTATATATTTACATTATGTATAAAAATATATTTATAATGCTAAAATAAAAATAAATAAAAGTAATATAAAAACCTATCTTAATTAAATAAAATAATATAATACTTACACTATTAATAACATTATGCACAACGTCAATTAAACTATTACGTGCCGTGCCGTGCCGTTGTCGAAAAACGTAGTGTGGAACCGCGCACGACAAGTGACCGCGGTGACGTCAATGAGATGGAGCATACGAATGCGAGGAGCGCGTCCGAGAACCGGCTAGTCGCTGCGCCGACGCACGCCGCCGGCCGCGCTCGCTCGCTCGACGATCAGTCTGCTTTTTCACGCTTTGCGACGCGGATGCTATGCTAGTTTTTGGCTTAATTTTCTTTTCTATACTGTTACTACTGACTTTCTTCTACTCTTCTGTGCTTGCTATCCTATTATTCCTTCTGTGCTTTTAAACAATAGTGTATGTGTGTGGACAATAAACGGATTATTATTGACTTCTAAGTGAGTTATTTACATATCACATCTACATGTGCCAGGTATAGAATCTGTGCCAAATTACATAAAATTGCTCTTTCAAACTTAAAAAAACTATTCCACTTTATAATACGTATAAGTATAGATAGTGGGAACAGGAATAAATGTCTGAATACCTACTACCCATTGCATCAACGGCAGATGAAACAGTAGGTATAGGTACCTGCCATTAATTTGCTACTTTACTGTAAGTCTGCCGAACGCTCGCTCCCAGTTTAAAAGATGTAATAGAAATCGTATAATATTTTCCAGCAATACCTGACGTCGAAACTGACGGGGGTGCTGGTGCAGTCCGAGAGCAGCACGCCGCTGCACCGCGCCGCCGAGGTGAAGGCGGAGGAGGGGGCGGAGGCGGGCGCGGGGGCGGAGGCCGGCGGCGACGAGCTCGACCGCCTGTTCGACGATATGGAGGCCATCGGGTGAGTCGCGGACGAAATACATACTAATATTGTTAAATTCAGAAGTATGTGTGTTACTTAGGTACTTCTTTATTTTGTTGTATTCATCACAGTTTACACGATAATCCTTTGAACCGATCAGAATGCGAATGAAGCTCCATTGAGTTCTGGAAAAGCACATAAGGCTAGTTGCTACCCTAAAGAAAGAGGATTTAGGAGCAACGAAGTTGCGTGCAACGTCCAGTGTCCAATAAGTATAATTATTAATTATAGACTATAGTATTGTTAACTATAATTCATGTGAACATAATTAAGTAATATGTATTATAGTTAATTATGTATTTTTATTATTTAGTGAAAAAACGAGTAAGAAACGACGTGCGCTAGACGAAGTGGATCGGAAGCGCATGAAGCCTTCCACGGGGGGCAGCACTGACGCTGACCTCGACGGCACGCGACCCGACGCCGCGTCTGAGGACGACGAGCCACCCGACGCCGCGTCGGACGGCAACACGCCCGAGGACGCCATCGTGCAACTGCTCCGCAGCACCGAACGGACGAAGAAGAAGAGAGAAAAACTCAAAAGGGAGAAGAAGGCAAAGAGCGTTTTCCACAACGTCTGAACTCGGGAATAAATATTTTTACTTCAGCATTTTTTTATTTCCAGCCAGAGTCATTCTTAAGCACAAGTAGCCAGTGTAAAATATAGCGGCTGGAGAAACTCAGACCCTGCGGCCTCACACCTCCAAACCTCACAATACTGTCCCACCAGAGGAGCCTTCCACTGGTCGAGTAAAGAAAGTGCCTAAACATTTGACGCCAAAAATGGAAAATGTTTTAAAATTAGATGAAATCACAAGAAACAAAATGAAGCATCAATATAGGATAATTATAATAATTTATTAAGTAGAAGGGATAATGGATGTTTACTCATCAATCCCCAAGCGGCAGCCGGCTGCCGCATAACAATTGAAAATCTATTGTGTCTGCGATACCTACGATGGAGGTGTTAATATACCATAGAAGAAATTATTTTATAGGCAGATGGTGGACTTGCGTCATTTGGTCGGGTTATATTAATTCAATGTTAGCGTTGTGATCTTTCAACTAGGTTAGATTTAACGCGTTATGTGACTTAAGAGTCCGGGTACCATCGCAGTTCTCATGTACAAACGTAATACCAAGATAATTTCCCATACGAGAATATTTACCATATTTGAGTTATTATTCAGCATAAGATAGTAATTACTTAGGTTCCTGTACAAAGATACACTGCATAATATTTGCATACCAAAAAATATTACAATTTAGTATGTAAATATTGTAATCGTTCATATTTTTCTATTATTAATATTATTCTCGTATGGGAAATGATCTTGGTATTACGTATGTATGAGAATTGCGATGGCACCCGGACTCTTAATATCTTACGCACGTATCTTCCGCCTATGAATTGATTTCATAAATGTACTTTCATAATTGTAAGCAGTTGCGGCGTTATAGCGACTGGGCGACTGCCCAGGGCGCCGAAAGCAAACAAAAAGGGGCGCCTGTGGCGCGCCCCTTTTTTTATCCCTACCGGTGTGCCGAGTGTGAGTTTTTGTTTGACATTCGATCGTGAACGCGTTTGGCGTTTACTAAGATTGTATGGGATTCGTACAGCGCCACCTAGCGACGCTACGACTGCACCCTGAATGCCGAAGAAATCTCGCCCAGGGCACTGGTAGTGCTAAAACCGGCACTGATCATAGGTATAGTATTTTTGATAAAGCACAACGGACTGGCCTATGCCAATAATAATTCTTCAAGCCCCATAAGAGCACCGGTGATCGCGACAACAATAGAATACAATAGCATTTCCTGGAAACTGTGATCGAAGTAATAATGAAAACATAATTTTAAAAAAATTCAGTTTACTATGGTTTATTTAAACAATCAAAAATCTAAATCTTCATTCCTGAGACACTTTTATTGCCACTAATTCCCTTTTTTATAAACATTTAAATATCCCGTGTATGTTTATACTTTATATTTCTCTATGCATTTAAAGAAAAAATAAAACTAATATAAGTAACATGAAAAACTTGAAAAAAAACATAATGTACCATACTCCTATTTAAACAATTAGTAAATCAACATTTCTTTAGTCGTAATTGACATTTTTATACAAACGGCTGCATGTTGCTAGAGTTACCAGCGCTGGACGATGATCTGCCATATATATAATTTTTTGTGGATGTGTACATTTGTAAACCTCTGATTCGGGGCAATGAGAACAACCTCTAAAGCTAGCGACATGGCCTTCCAGGTCACAGTTGGCACACTTAACGGGGTCCTCGGGGTTTCTATCACACTGTTTGGACAAATGGTTCCCGGCACACTTCACACATCTAATCTTCCCATGGCAGTACCTTTGGGAGTGACCCCACTTCTGGCAGCGGTAGCACTGCTTAGTTTTGTCATTAATAGGCTCCAATTTAACATCCTGCCCAAATATTTGCTTAACTAGAAGCAATTTCCTCCCGCTGTTGTTGTTCGGTACGACCACCAGGAAGAGTACATTCTTGTCCTTTTCAGCACGGTGTCTCACCATTTTATGTACTCTGACTACAGGAATGGAAGTTTTTATTTCTGCTTTTAGTTTGTCCTCATGTATGTCCTTCAATCCCCTAACCACGACTTTCATTTTCCGTTTGGAAGGGTTGCCGAAAGTGTGATAGGGCAGATTTTTCATATCGAAATATTGGACGATGTTCTTGTGGTCCTCGTAGGTCGGACAGCTAATTCTCGTGTAATCTCTACCGAGAATCGGATGATAGAACCTCACTTCTTTGGCCAGAAGTTTGCGTGCATGTTTGCCGAAATCGAAAGGTTTGTGCAACAGTATGTCTGGCGTTTTCAGGCACGGTTTTGGCCATTTCGTCAGAACGTCGGGGTCGAAATTATTTGAAAATATTAACGATCCTGTGTTTGCTTTTTCGATTGTGTCGTGGTTTTGTTTCGGACATGATATATGGCATTCGCTTAAAGCGGTTACTAATTTCTTAGACTTTTTTTTCTTAGTCATCCTGTAAAATAATTATTTATGTAAATTATTCGTAGGTACCTAAAATATTTTAATACTAGATGAAGCCCGTACCTAACTCCTTTTGCGCCGTTTGTTGTTCCGGGTTATAAGGTATCCTACTCCTTGTGAGTATAGTATTCGTTGGTATCCTATGTACTTTCCCGAGACTCAATATATCCATATTATTCCATACCAAAGCGGTTTGGACGTGAAGAGACAGACACGCTTTCCCATTTATAATATTAGTAAGAATGGAATTACTTATATACATATGTAGATGTGTTTTAAAAAAATATAAGTAAGTACGGTATTTACTTACCTTCAATATTATCTTGGATTAAAAGATAAGTATTTAAAATAACTAAAAAAACGTTCTATACGGTATAAGTAAAACTCAATTGTAAAACTACACAAGTACACCCTCTCATAAATATTGTAATATTTTGTGCAAAAATATTTTTAAAATCTACCGTCTTTCTTTTCTTGCAGGACGCGTGCGCAACATTGAAAACGTAACTTTGTAAGGACGTCTTTTTTAACCCCTGACAAAAAAGAGGGGTGTTATAAGTTTGACGTGCCTGTCTGTCGGTCTGTCTGTCTGTCTGTCTATCTGTCTGTCTGTCTGTCTGTGGCATCGTAGCATCCAAACGGGTGGACCGATTTTGATTTCTAGTTTTTTCTATTTGAAAGCTGATTGTGATTTATTTAATCGGACGCCCGCAACTCTGTTTATTTATGAACATTGAACCATAGTTCGTACATCATAAGATTTTTTTGGATTCCGTACCCAAAGGGTAAAAACGGGACCCTATTACTAAGACTTCGTTGGCTGTCCGTCTGTCTGTCTCCAGGCTGTATCTCAAGATCCGCCATAGCTAGACTTCTGAAATTTTTACAGATTGTGTATATCTGTTGCCGCTATAACAAATACTGAAAACAAAATAAAATTAATATTTAAGGGGGGCTCCTATACAACAAACGTATTTTTTTCGGCCTTTTTTATATTAAATTTTATAGAAATAATTTAATTTATATAATTTAATAGAAATATTAAAGTACCTTTCCTGGGACTCAAAGCAGTTGCAGCGTTAGCAGGTTGCACTGTTTGCAGACAGACTGACTGACAGACACTTTTGCATTCATAATATTATTAAGGATGTATGTAAGGATTGATATAAGGTCAAATTGCGTACTACGTCCAATTAAATTATGAAAGTACTAAATATGTAAAAAATTGGATACCCAGACATTATAATGATTTTTTATAATAGATTTTTAAAGAACTATTCGATATTTAATTATTATTGAAAAAAATTTGTTGTAATTTGACTACCGCAAATGGCGGCCAAGAAAGCTCGGCAAAGTTATAAATGAAGGTGGCGAAAAAAGGAACTAACGCTGCCACATACAAAAACAACATATTTGACAGTTCTTCTTTACCAGCAGCGCCCCCGCCCAAGTTCATATAAAGTCTTGTCGCATCCTTCGAAGGATAGTTTTCATAAATTTCAATTTGAAATATTTCCCCAGAATTACCGGTGAACCCACTTTTTTTTGGGCTTAAAAAATCGCAAATCGCACAAAGAAATTGATACTTAAGCAGTTTTTTAGATGTTTATCTTTGATACAAAGTTATCAATTCGGACGAATTCTCGAAAATTGTAACACTTCCGGCAAACATTACCTACGTATGATAAATGGAAATTTTGAAATGAATTATTTCACGTAACTTATCGGTAAGGTATTGATTTTTTAAATTAATTGGTAAGGTATCAATCGATGCAGGATGTTATATTCTACTATATATTTCAAATTTGGGTCAGAATCTTTGAATTTATAAATGTTATATACATCCATAAGGTCTTTATTCTTTGTAACAGACAGACAAACGTAGTTATTTTCGCATTTATTAGTAAGATTGTTTACTATTGCATTCGCTTTCGGGATCTGATGACGAAGTTGGCTGTAAAAATAATGAACTCAGTAATAGCTAATAAAACAAAATAACAGCCCAACCGAATATGGGCTCATTTGATTAGTGTTTTTTACTGATACCGTACCTAACTAATCAGTTAGGAGTTAGGACTTCCTCAGTAAAAAAAGCTTCTTTGTAAGTTTTACTTAAAATCTAGTTTTCAACGCAATCGGTCCAGCGGCCAGTCATTTCGGAGCCGTTTGATCATTGATTTACGGCGATGAGAAAATTTTGTCTACATATTTGATGTACTGTAGTCTGTACCTAAAACGTATCTAAGATGTTTGCTTACTTTATTTTTCTTGACCTTTTTTGTCTTATTATTTTGCTTTACAACCAAGGTCGACGTTAATGTGACCCTGAGGTTTGGGCCTACGAATAATAAAAACTTGAGAGGTGTCAAGGGACAACCGGATGGAACGAAGTTATAAAAAGACAAAAGAGAGAAACATGCGCCACCGCACGGCTTACAACTCTTGCTCTAGTTGTAATATACCGACACTTTAAATATAGTTTGTTATTATTTTTAGCAATATTTCGCGAAATAAACATCAACCTTTAAGTAAATGAGTGAGTGTACGCAGAGGTCTTCAACCTGCTTGCTCGGTTTCTTGTGTGGTAGTGTATGCAGGTTCTTGCATGCGAGTGTACGCATAGGCAGTGTGGGAAAGGAGGGAGGTGCTATACGCATGCCTATGCGTACACTCACTCATTTACTTAAAGGTTGAGGTTTATTTCGCGGTCCAAATCCATAGGATTTCCGCAAAGTAACGCAGGTTTCTATTGACTATACGTGATAAAGTGTAGTGTGATTGTGTGTGAATGTGTAAATCTATACTAATATTATAAATGCGAAAGTATCTCTGTCTGTCTGTCTGTCTCGCTTTCACGCCAAAACTACCGAACCGATTGTAATGAAATTTTGTATACAGATAGTCTAATGCCTGAGAAAGGACATAGGCTACTTTTTTACTGAAAAAAAGCGTTGTAAGGGGGTGAAAATGCGTAAATTTGTTCAAATTAAGTTAGTTCCAAAAATTCAAAATAGATGGCGCCGTGTGTCTCCTACATCGCGCTAACGCTTGCCCAGAAGTCGTTGTATAAGAGGTGGTATTATCACATAGTCCATTTTTCTCGATTGTTATTTCTTTTATACGTTACTTATTTTTTACGTTACTTATTAAATCAACACTTTATCTATGCAGTAGCCAGTGAGTTAACCTTAAACCTATCAATGATAAATAGTTTATGGGTAAAGTTGTGTAATTGGGGGGCTAAATAACCTTAAAAATTTGTCATAAAATATAAAGATTAATTTAAAAAATTGAAATATTATATGCACACTAATAGGGTTGTTGAGGATGTGATTATGAGGAAGAGGAGGAAGAGGATATTTTTTGAGGAAGAGGATGCGGATGAGGAAGCGGAAGAGGATGATAGGAAATTATAAATACTAGCGGACCCAACTCAAAAGTCTTTATACATTACACAAAAAGTAATTAAAAGGGCATTTTCCAGTGGACCAAACTATGAATCTAAACCATTCTCAAAACACACACAATAAAGAATCATCAAAATCGGTCCAGCAATTAAGGAGGAGTTCAGTAACATACACAACACACGCACACAAAAAAGATGGATAAGCGACGCGCATGCGCAGTGAAATTCCTCATAAATTCCTCTTAAATTTTGAGGAAGCGATAGCGGAAGAGGATTTTTTTATTTTTATTTATGAGGATGCGGTAACGGATGAGGAACCCAAAATATTGCGGAACTTCCTCATTATGAGGAAGCGGAAGAGGAATCTTCAGCAACCCTACTGACACTGCATAGCTGTTTTGATTTAAGGGGTACCAGGGTTTTTTTATTAAAACTTTTGACACCAATTTTGTTGACATCGCGTGCTATAAACTGAAGTCCACGCGGACGAAGTCGCGGGCAACAGCTAGTAATATATATTAGGATAAAATTGTTCGGTGTGCATCTGTTGTCTGATTGCAATACTTAACACAAGTTTTTACTTAGCATGGGATTAGACGACGTGATGTACGCTACCTAGCTTTTATACTATTGTATATTATTGTATGCTTAATAAAGAATTTGAATTTGAACTATAATTATACCGACACTTTTGTGTCATGTCGCGGTCCTTCCCGCGGTCCAAAACCTTGGGCACGTTCAATTATATTTTAATGTAGTAAATATCTGTACCAAGACGTCCTTGCAATGTTTGTGCTCATATACCTTAATCTGTGGTTTGTGCTATGTTCCTACAACTTTGTCTATGCTATTTTTTTGCTTAGTAAAAACTACCCTCATCTTCGTAACAATCCTGAATCGCACTATCGAAGTTTTTTTATTCTATAAGCATATAAGGACCGTTCTCAACGATCATTGTGGAGTCCTACGAGGAAGGGAAGCCAGTCTCGCCAAGCTGGTCTAAGTTGGCGCCGCTACTGATGTTTCATAATATGATTCCTCTTCTTCATTGGTTACGGATTAGCGACGTTCATTCCGGGGGGCCACGTCGCTAATCTACGATGATCTCCTCTTCGCCTCGAAATGGTAGAAGACTCAGCTCCTCCGACAGTCGAAGACCCATTGTCTTTCGACGTCGAACCCACCACCTTAGACTCGTAGTTGACTCCTCTTTTGTCAAAAACAAACTTATTTTTGCACAATTGTTATGAAAGAGTTCCCAATTATTAGCACAATTCATATGTTACAGAACTCAGAAGGTTCTATTATTGGCATTCATAGTAATTTATTTAGGCACTATTATATCACCCTTGCTTAGTTGGCTGCTGGCTGCTGGCAGACTGGGTTACATACTTCTTGCCACTGGCACCCTTGCTTAGTTGGCTGCTGGCTGCTGGCAGACTGGGTTACATACTTCTTGCCACTGGCACCCTTGCTTAGTTGGCTGCTGGCTGCTGGCAGACTGGGTTACATACTTCTTGCCACTGGCACAACACTGCATTCTTTTGTAGAATCTAAAATAAACTTAGCATCACCTTAGCATAGGTAAATTGTGTACTGTTGATTCGTAAAATTATTAATCTTCAAAAACAACTTTTTGTACACATATTGATGAGAATGTTCAAATCCAGTCATGAAATTAAGTAAGTATTATAAATGGTTATTTAGCCTTTTATTCCAAATTGCCTATTTTTAACCGACTTCCAAAAAGGAGGAAGTTATATTATGTTCGGCTGTGGATATTTTTTAGGGTTCCGTTCCCAAAGGGTAAAAACGGGGCCCTATTACTAAGACTTCGTTGTCTGTCCGTCTGTCTTCTTGACTTCTGAAATTTTCACAGATTATGTATATCTGTTGTGGTTGCCGCTATAACAACAAATACTGAAAAGTGAAAACAAAATAAAATAAATATTTAAGGGGGGCTCACATACCTACAACAAACGTGATTTTTTCGGTCTTTTTCGCTCTACATCTATAATGGCAAGAGGTAGGCACTTGAATTTTTCACACATTCTTTTGTTCTAAGTGTACTTTAATATTTAATAATATTAAAATAAAATAAAAATTTAAGGGGGGCTCCCATACAAAAAACACAATTTTTAGCCTATTTTTGCTCTGTATCGGTACGAAACCCTTCGTGCGCGAGTCCGACTCGCACTTGGACGATTTTTTTTTGTATGTTCAACGATTACACCGCCGTTTGTGAACCGTTTTTCAAAATTTTTATTTTATTATATTAGGTTTCACTCCAATTTGGTACCATGTTCCCAAAAGTGGTGATCTGATGATGGGATCCATGAGTTATCAAGGGAACTCCTCAAAATGTATATCGAAACATATGGTGATTTTGGTTTTATGAGAAGCATCCTAAGCATATGTTACCAAAACGCAAGATTTTGCACCAAGGTATACTATGGTTCCGAAGATACTAAGAGAACTCCGGATTATTTATAGATACAAGTTTGGGGGTTTAGTCGCTGTTTTAAGAACTGAAAGCATATGCTACTATGCAAATTGCAAATTATATTCATCATCATCATTACCACATCAGGGTCACCAATGTCACATGGTTGTTTAGTGTATACCTATGGATACAATAATATGCCCCCACAACACCACAATTATATCATCCTTATTATATTGGTACTTTTCATAGCGATTTTAATAAAAATATAAGGTTGTTTCAAAATAAATGATTCAAGTTCTAGGCGACTTATGTACAAAATAATTTAACATAACAAATTCAACCTTAACTCTAGAGCGTAAGGCACACATTTGACATTGCAAACGAAGTCTTAGTAATAGGGTCGTCCCGTTTTTACCCTTTGGGTACGGAACCCTAAAAAAATACTTCGTACTTTAATGTATTTTTATTTATTTACACGATTTTGCTCCTTATTAGCATACATATACTGATCGAATTCATTTATTAAGCAAATTTATACGATTTTTATCTGATAGATTAAGGCGACGTCTTGATAATTTGGCTGTAGCGATTTCGATTTTTATCAGAAATGAGCCAATGACTAATGTCAAGAAATTAAAGTTCATTGTCAGTATTTATCATGTCTTTGTCTTTGAATTACCCATAGCATAACACGATTGGTCAGCTTTTATAACACAGAATAATCAATCAAAAAGACCTCTGCAAAAAAAGGGATTCCTATTTTGCCAACAGAGGAGAGTGATGCTTCCAAAAATAGTACATAAATTGGTTCAAACATACACTTTAATTTGCCCATAGCTTATATGAAATGTATTTATGGTTTTTAAATTACGCGACAAAAACCATAAATTGTCACTATGCCCTTTCCATTTCTTGCTGTTCCATTGCTTGTTTTCTATGGGGGGATATTACATTATCATTTATATTGGATCATATATAGGATCCAATATATATGATCATTTGATCATATCTGCTTATTACATTTTCATATTTCATTGATCCTATTTTACGTCATATGTGGTTTCAATAGCCAATGGAGAGCGCTAACGCTGACAGGTATTGACGTCAGGGTTAGATCTCAGAGAATTCGATTTGTCAAAAGACATCGTCATTTTTAATATGGCTTGTTTTTTGTTATTTCAGAAAGATTATCCAAGTATATAATTAGAAAAATAATTACATTACATTATTTGAAACATATTAACGAACAAGAAATTAAAAACTCTTTTTTATATTAAATAACTGGCAACACCTATTTCTATGACCGTATTGGATCCAATCTCTCAGCAAATGTCAAAAATCTATGATCAAGGAAGAAATGAATCATATGTCTATATTACATTATCCAATATCATTGACTCAATGATCTCGGATCCAATATATATGATAATCTAATATCCCCCATAGAAATGATCCAATATAAATGATAATGTAATACCCCCCTTAGGAATAAGGCCTAAGGGCCGAATCACACCGGAATGACAGGGCGCGGCGAGCATTTTCAGTGTCATATGATTTTAAACTTTATCTTCATTATTGTAATACATAGTATCGCTTGAGAAATTACTTTACGAGTTTCTCAAGCAATACTATTACAATAATTAAGATAAAGTTTAAAATCATATGTAGTTATGCCTATTGTGATCATATGGCACTGAAAATGCTCGCCGCGCCGCTGCCATTCCGGTGTGATTCGGTCATCCTTCGATCGCGGATTCTTGGAAATCTATTGTTCTGGGCTTCTGGCGACCACATGTGGCCGCTTGGGAGATGAATCTACTATAATATATACCCTTAATCTGTGGAGTTGAAGCGTTAAATCGTTAAATTGCTTAAGTAGCACGTGTTCACATCGATTTTTTAAATGTAGGTATTGTTTAAAATCCGGGAGTTGACAATTTTTAAAAAATAGTTTTAAGCGCTTCAGTTGTTTACAATAATACCTGTAAATTAATATTTTATTCATTATTATTCCCTAGAATGAGTTAAAAGTTATTTTAAATACTGAATTCAAAATATGTCACAAAAACGCGGCATTATGGTCTCGTGCCCACGTGTGACGTCATCGTTCATGAAACAAAACAACCGTAGAGCAAAAGTGAGTAAGTGTTTAACCTAACAACTGTCAATTTTTTTTGACACTGAACGATGACGTCACTGATTCAGATTGGCGTTTCCAATCACGTGACTTACAGTCAATAAATCCTATTTTTTTCAATGTAAAATAAAATAAATCAATAATTATTTTTTCGATATTTGTATTGTTTTAGAGTTTTTATCAATAAATCTATAAAATTTAATAATTATTTTAAAATTTTAAACAGACTTACTGTCAACTCCCGGATTATCTACCTACCTGATATTCAAATTGTTGATACGTAGAATATACGCGATAGTTTACTAGGTGACTGAAAAGAGTGAAATTATTATTTTTAACAAAAAATTAAAACCGACTTCCAAGGTAAAAACAATAATAACATCCTTATACTTAATATTAACTAAAAAGTATTAAATAAAATTTCCTATTTAATAGTGCCTTTTTCCGAATTCGACTAAACCTCAACTATAACAGCTGTACTCAATCTTCATCATTTTGAAGTCGGTACCAGCTGGCGTAATAATGTCACCATAGAAACGGTTTCTTTCTACGGAAGAATAGACAAAGTGACAGACAAGACAAAGTGACAGTTAGACAATAGAAATCCGCCATTTTGTGGATAAAATCTGTCAGTATGTCGATTCTTTCCCATGTCTTCTGTTATTATGCTAGCCCTACTGATAGAGCCTGAATCTTCAGTTCTCTGACAGAATATTTGAAACTTTTGGAATTGGCATATTATAAGGATGTTATTATTGTTTTTACCTTGGAACTTGGTTTTAATTACAGTATATGATACAAGTTTTCTTTAGTTATTAATTAATTTAATCTCTTAATTCATTGTGCCTGTTGGCGAAGACCTCCTCCAGCTCATAAATGGTTAACCGATTCAATGCGGCGCACCTTTTTGAAGACTTTCAGTCGTGGCGGCATACAATTTTCCCGTGACACGTGAGCCGTGTCATACGCCATAGGAGTAGATGACACGGCTACCGTGTCATCCGCCACATTCAAAAAGCTTTATGATTTTTTTTGGCTTTTACGCTTGTATTAACTTAAGCTTATATCTTTAAACGAGCACTTCTTGTATATATATATATATATATATATATATATATATATATATATATATATATATATATATATATATATATATATATATATATATATATATACACTACCTATATTAAATAGATCTGGGTTTCCAAAGTAAATTATACGTTCGTAGATTAATTTAAAGAAGTTCGTAGTTTAATATTTTTTATCCGACTTCCAAAAAAGAGGAGGTTATACGTTTGGCTGTGGATATGTTTTTATGTGTGTTCAACGATTACTCCGCTGTTTGTGAACGGATTTTTCTTTTGTTGTATAGGGTATTTGTTCCGATTGATCCGGTTCCTAGTTGGTACCATGTTCACAAAAGTGGTGATCTGATGATGGGAACCATGAAGACTCCCAATATTACTTCTTTATTTTCTTAAAAGTTTTAAAAGCCCGGCCGCACATTATTCGAATTTATTATCAGAAAAAGTCGGACGCTCATACAATTTGACACGTCAGAATTCTGATAGAATGCGGGGTCCACAACAAAATATATGAACAGAGTACGTTCCGGCGGGCGTCCGAATTTTAGTGATCAGAAATTTTGGATAATGTACGGTGGGCTAAAAAATGAGACAGCACCTACTTTTTTCAATTCACAGAATATTCAGAGAGGAAGCCTATAAGCTTGTTTTACGTAGAAAATTTAGATGGTTTTGTTCGGTGCAGAACCTTTTAAAGTGTAATTTGAGGGAGATACAATCGCTTTTTAAATGACACGGCTCACGTGTTATACGCCACACGTTAAAAACCCATAAGACGCAGCTGCCGTATAATCCGCAATGAATGCACCTTTTAAAAAAGGTTTACGGCCCCTACTTTTTTTCAATTCACAGAATATTCAGAGGCGAAGCCTATAGGCTTGTTCTACGTGGAAAATTAAGATGATTTTGTTCAGAGTAGAACCTTCTAAAGTGTAATTTGAGGGAGATACAATCGTTTTTCAAATGACACGGCTCCCGTGTCATACGCCACACGTTAAAAACGCGTATGACACGGCTCCCGTGTCATCCGCACTGAATCTATACTAATATTATAATTCTGCAGTAGTAGTTTGTTAGTTTGTTTGTTTGTTTGTTTGAACGCGCTAATCTCAGGAACTACTGGTCCGATTTGAAAAATTCTTTCAGTGTTAGATAGCCCATTTGTTGAGGAAGGTTATAGGCTATTTTATCACGCTTAGACTAATAAGAGCAAAGAAATAGAGGAAAGTGTGGAAAAAACGGGGAGAAATTATTTGAAAGGGCTTATTTGAACGCGCTAATCTCAGGAACTACTGGTCCGAGTGTTAGATAATTAGAGCCTATTTATCGAGGAAGGCCATAGGCTATATTTTATTATTCTACGACTAATAGGAGCGAAGGAATAGAGGAGAATGCGGAAAAAACGGGGGAAATTATATGAAATTTTTTTGCGGAAAAATGTACGGTCGCGCGAAATTCCTAAATTACGCAAGCGAAGCCGCGCGGAACATCTATCTACTTATATATAATAAAATCGTAGGAAAGTCAATGCTGTACATTGAATATGTTTGTAAAATAAATAATACTTGGGACGTGATCTACTATACTAACGCGGGCGAAGTCGCGGGCAACAGCTAGTCGGTTAATAAAACCTTATCTAATTAATATTGTCATTTTTATTTTTAATTTTTAGAATAAAAAGTGCAACAAAGCTACATGATAATTACTTTAAGGTTTCTTATTATATGTATTCACTGTGAAAGTAGCACACTCAGTATTATAAGTACTACTGCCTGTTGTGTTCAATGAAGTATGTATAAAATTATGTAGGATTTGTCAAAATAATTATTATGCAGTAAAATGGGTCTTTAGCGTTTGATAATAAAAAATTTAAGGTTAATTTTCAGTTAGGCGGATGATTCTCCTTATCGGTCTGCCAGGCGGGATCACACGAGCTGTGAATGATGTTCCACAGGGCATCACTGTCTGCTTGCATTTCAAAAGACTGGAGCACTTTACGGGCCTCATTTTTTACATCTGCATTATTAATAAGGAAAATCACCAGATAAAGAGTATATTAACATTAGTAAAGAATTTGGTAAAAGTACATTAATTATTAAGGCACCTGAAATAAAAAGTTTTCTTAGTAAAAAGGATACATCCCTTTGCAACATTTGGTGGAGCACTGAAGTCAAACCGCACTCCTGTCAGCTCTTTTGCTAGTTGATAAGTTTCTCTAGAGAAAAAAAATGAAATCAATATTTTAGTGCATAATTTAGTTGTTACATTACAGGTACTGTGCTTGAAGGCATACTTTGCATTATCTAGGCGATTTTGGTCACTGTCAGCTATCGTCAGCCGACTCTTCAGAGCCGCACACACCCGGTCCAACTCCCCACCTCTCCGCGACAACTCATCTAGCTTCTGAGTCAATTGTTCCTGCCAACACATGTGGTATATTAAATTAAATCATTATTTTATAACTTAACACTATCCCGTATCGAACCAAAAGAGGTTTTTTTACCTTTAATTTAAGCTCTTGGTCTAGTTTGGATTCGAGTTCCGTCCTTTTCTTAATAGCTTTAATTTGCTGTTGCTGTTGTGAAAGTTTTTCTGCAATATATTAACAATAACATTGTCATTTGCTGTTTACAATATTTACAATTTGAAAGAGAAAATCAAGACCTTGTGCCAGTTGTGCTCAGTGCAACAGACGGTCAGACCCCTACACAAGCAGACAAGTAAGTTTCTTACCGTCGATTTTTCTGTAAAGCGCGTCGCTTTCTTCCAACACACGTAAATACCATGGATCCTTCTTACTATCTAAGACAAAAGGCTCAGCCATTTTCTGATTAAATTCACGAGTATGAAACTATAATTATTTTAAAATCAAAACTAATTTTGATAAATTAAATTTAGTTTGAAAATAATTTCCGTTACGGTACCTACCTCAGACCTCTTGACCACAGATTACTACTTACTAGTTTATATTTGTAGATCTTGACACAAATTTTGACATATGACCATACTGTCAACTGTCAAGTGTCAATCACACTTTGACAGTCAGTGACATATACATTTTTTTATTTGAAATAACAGTCTAAGCTCAAAGGTTTGATGACCTCTGTGGCTTTAGGCTTAATTGGTGGGCTGTTGCCTGTTGGTATTTGGTACTTGGTAATTGGTATACCGTATAGGCCATAGCTCTCAAGCCGGGGGTCGCGACTCGCGGGTTCGAATCCCGCCGACGGAACAAAAAGTTTTCAAAGTTCCTGGGTCATGGATTAAATATGTGTATCTATAATAAAAATCTTAAATATATTATGTACCTGATCACTGACGTGGTGTGAGTATGTAATATGTATGTAACACTCACTTATTTAGGTATAACAAAGGTATATTTACAAGAAAATACAAATAGTGAGTAGTGACACAATGTCTACTCTTGTAGTGATTGTCATTTATAAGTCTTGAAAATTATTATTGGCCACTGTGCTACTATTTTTTTTTACAAATTTTTTATGATAGCCCAGCCCACCGACAGATATGAGATAGGTAGGTACCCAATTTTTTTTTAATTTCATCTTCATATGACGCTACAGTGGCTCCACATGCAGTCTAAGAACGGAACTAATTTTGTAGCCATTTTTGTGATGGCGACCGATATTTATAGATCGTCGGGGTGTTGTTAATTTTCAATAATAAATGTTTTAACAATGGAGGAAACTAAAGTTATTTACTACATCGACGATGAAGAGACGCCGTACCTAGTTAAAATACCAATATCTCCCGAGAAAGTGACTCTACTCGATTTCAAGAATCAATTGAATAGGCCGAATTATAAATTTTTTTTCAAGTCAATGGACGATGATTTCGGTGTCGTGAAAGAGGAAATAGTCGATGATAACGCTCATCTGCCGTGCTTCAACGGTCGTGTCGTGTCGTGGTTAGTGTCCGCGGAGGGTTCTAATCCCTCGGACGGCGCATCTCAGTGCACGGACAGCAACGCTGGCAAGGGAAAACAAAATGTACACGGGGCCCCTACTGCGCCTCTCACCAGGGACACCTGCACCGACACGGACAGCACCATCAGCTCCAGGCCCGGGCATCGAGCCTCGTGCGACAAATACAAGTACAGAGGTCTCAGAATCAACGGGCACTCCAAGTACGGGAACCACGGTCTGGAGTACGAGACCGCGTCCGTGCTGAGCTCGGACCTGGATTCCACGAGCCTGTTCGACAGCCAGTCGGAGATCACGACCACGACGGGCCGCCACACCAACGCGTCGGTGGACCGTGCGCTGACGGAGTGCAGCAGCGTGTCGCACCTGCAAGTGAGCTCGCGCAAGCGGCCGCAGCGCCGGCGCAAGCGGCCACAGGTCATGTCGAGGACGTCCTCCTACTCCTCCATCACGGACTCCACCATGTCCATGCACATCATAACGGTCACGTTGAACATGGACACTGTAAACTTCCTCGGAATATCCATAGTGGGGCAGTCCAACAAGGGTGGCGATGGAGGCATCTACGTCGGAAGCATCATGAAGGGTGGGGCGGTGGCCCTGGATGGGAGAATAGAGCCCGGAGATATGATATTGCAAGTGAGTTATTATTTTCAGTGTTTTTGATAATATAATGTGTCCTTTTATTACAGTATTAGTAATTAGTATACAGTACTTAGTTTGTATTGCACATTCTTTCAGTATTATTAGCATCTTTTGATTAATGAAATTCTTTACAACATAATGATGTTATATTTTGTGTAAAACATCAGTAGCGAGGTCTGTTTACCTACAATGTGATACAATGATTGGTTGTATCTAATGTTTGAATAAGATTAATACACAAAGAATAGTCATAGTTTGAATGTTAAAAGTTATTTTGATCTGAATGGAAACAAACATTAGTATGGGTGGTTATAATACTACTACCTATTACAATGTGACATATTAAATATTCAATAATAAATGCATTGCAATACATTTAGATTAATCCTTCGATAGTGGTTTCTTGGAAATGTATTGTTATTCTATTGTGTCTCGCTCACCGGTGAGCTTATGGGGCTTAATAGATAAATTATAACAAAACCATAACAGACATTGTTATGGCTCTGTTCTTGCATTTTTAATGAAGTATCAGTAAAAATGCTAAATAGCATGTAGTATAGTAAAAAGTAGCAGGTGCCTCCACCATAAACAAGTGAGCCCTACTCGGTCCTTGCCTTATAAAAGTTGTAAAAACAGTTGAACATGAAAGGTCACTAGGGTGTTTTAAGAACTTATTATGATACTAAGAGGGTAATGCAGATTATATGTATACCATAAGCCTCATAAAAATATTAATAAAATATGTTGAAAAATTTCTACAATAATTACAATACTCTTTATTAAAATACTCCATTTAAAAATAATAATAATATCTATGGATGCTTCACACCACGTCAGTCTGGCCCCGTGCTAAGTACCCAAAGGACTTGTGTTGCGGGTATCAAGACAACAAAAATATATTTAAGATTTTTATAATAGCATACACATATATGAACCAGAGACCCCTGGTTTTGAACCGCCACACGCTCAACCATTGAGCCATAACATAACAGAGGTCATCAAAATCTCATCCATTTAACTTCGCTTTATTTGTATTTATATTATTATAAAACTTTTTTATATGTATATTGTATCATACAGTATAGTTAACCTTGCTGAGAACAAGGAAATATTGCTCTGATTTGTTTTCAAACTGTATTGTACATGTTTCTTTTTAGTTTATTCATTTTAATGTAATAAGTTATTGTCTACTTTTGAATTTTAACTTTAAATTAAAGTTTTTGTGTCATTTTATAGCATTTTGCATGTTTTTTGTCACTTTAAATATGTTAGAAGTTATGGAAGCAAAAGTTCAGAAATAATATCCAAAACAACATTTATTGTCGATTAATGTCTAATTGTATATTATGTATTTTAATGATATGATATTATAATGAAAGAATGTATTCCACATTCAAAACTGTAAACAGCTTTTTAAGTTAAATAACTAAAAAGCTGTTACGAAAAGAAAATTTTGCCGCCCATCTAATGTTACATTAACATTATCTTGTGTTACTTGCACACATTTCTCATGTTTTAATAATAAAACAGATTTGCATACAATGAGAGCACAACAATAAAAGAAAAATAAAATGACTGTGATTAATTTGTTACATTAAATTATTAAGATAACATTGTGATTTGTACCACACTGAGAAGTGAAGATATCTTTGTTTTATTTTTATTGTGTAAGTATATGAAGAAAATGCACAATTGAAACCCTTTGTCACACAATATAATGATAATATGCAATACAACTTATAATAGCTTCTTTTATTTAAAACATTATAAAATAATTAAATAACAAGTATGTGTATCATGTTAATAGATTGTTTCTCAAAGATAGTGAAAAGCAATTTTTTTTCAATATTTCAGGTGAACGATGTGAACTTCGAGGACATGACGAACGACGAGGCGGTGCGGGTGCTGCGGGAGGTGGTGCAGAAGCCCGGCCCCATCAAGCTGGTGGTGGCCAAGTGCTGGGACCCCAACCCCAAAGGCTACTTCACCATTCCCCGCACCGAGCCCGTCAGACCTATAGATCCTGGTGGGTTTCATTGTTAATTTATTGTTCAGCTTAGGATTAGCAACTTGCAACACTAGCAAGGGCTCCTCAATCACCAACACGGAGCTCATACAAAGAGGAGCTGGCCTAAGCAACTGTGCACTGTGATTTTCAACTAGGTCCTGACGTCATCATTGTGGGCGGGGCTTAAGTCAGTACACTTTCAGCGTTTGTCAGGTGCACACGTAACGAGACTCCCAATAAATTGGTGTTTTCTGCGTATTTAACAAGGAAAGAATGAAGTATTGTGTTTTACAATGTCGAAAACACTCAGACAGACATGCTGATAATATAAATACCATCACATTTCATTTGGAAATAATTTTAAATGTAATTTAAATATAAAAGTTCTAGAACATTTCAGCTTTCAGCGTTAATTATACTACTTGACACTAGGTGGCCAAACCTTTGAAAGATAATACAGACGTTAACGCGTATAATTTTGCATAAGTTTATTACAATAATCATACTTGAATACTGAAAACCGTTATACACTTAGTCTTAAACACATTTAATAGCTAAAACCGTGATTATATAGCTTTTATTATGATATTACTTATAAACCGCCATCTGTCGTCACCTATGATAACTATTTGAAACGTAAAAAATATCCAGGGCCGTAGTACGTCCCATAATATTCAAGACAAAATAACATCTAGTGTAAGATAGTTGAACTACGTAGTAACATCAACATCGACCTAAGCTAGTAGTTTGGCTTTTAGCCGATAGATGAAATATTGAGAAGTTGGCGGAGCTTGACACCCCCTCACCCCGCAAATTGTCACGCGTCGTTTTTTAAGGAAACTTGATTACAACACCTCCTCTTAGTATTAGCTCCGTGATCACCAAAAAGCAAAAGAACAGGCAGGCCAACAATAAGATGAGAAGATGTAAATAAAAAAACCGGCCAAGTGCGTGTCGGGCCACGCGCAATATAGGGTTCCGTAGTACCGCTAGTTTTTGATATTTTTTGTATGGTCAATGAATGTACATTTATAATGTGTTTAACACTTCGTTCAAAGGAATTTGAACGAAAAGTTCCTTTGAACTTCGTACATAAATTTTTTTTAGTTGATCGACTATAACTCAAAAACTTATAAAGTCTTCTTAGCCGTGATAGTTTTCCTTTTAAAAGCATATTTCCTACTCCTGTGAATTTTTTCACATTTCCAGAAGCAACTGTTTAGCTGGTAGAAGGGGGGGACACTGGATTCTAACGATTTTTTCCACTTTAAAACTTAATATTTCACAAACGGATCCCTAAATCGTAAAATGATATATGAATACTCATAATATTTTAAAAAAACCTATCCAAAAATTCATCCTCGCTTGATGTGTAGGGAAGGTATAAAAAAAAATATTTCATGTACCATTTTGTCGGCATCATTAATATGTACATTCATGCCAAATTATAGCTTTGTAGGTCCTATAGTCTCTGTCTCCCTCCTGATGGACGGACGGACAGACAGACGGACTTGTTGACTACGGAACCCTAAAAAGGCCTCCCGTTTCTTCAACATAGAGGAGGCCTTCGTCAAGGGGTCAATTTTAATTACTTAGCAATATTTGTCTTAATATGTCATAAAATACATAAAATGTAATAGCTCCCACACCGGTTTCGGTGACGGTGGCCGGTTTCATTGAAACCAGGCCAGCTACGCAGGAGTAATTTATAGTTCCCAAGTGTGTGCGCAGTACACAAGAGCACTCTCTATTCCTTTACTCTCATAACCCAGTGGGACGGACGACCGACACAACTGGCGAGAGATCAGGCGCAGGACCGACTTTTTACATGCCCATCCGACGCATGGATCATCTTACTTGTCTTCTTAGGTGATTGTCAGACAAGTAAGATGATCCATGCGTCGATCCATCCATCCATCCAGAGCCTGCATTGTCCTAACCAAACTTGGAAATAACATGTTTCCAACGCGGGAATCGAACCCACGACCTCAGAGTCAAGAGCCGCGCTCTATACCACTAGACCACGGAGGCGTTCATAAAATGTAATGTTGCAGGCGCGTGGGTGGCGCACACGGCGGCGCTGCGCGAGGCGTATCCGCCACCGCCGCTGTCGTCGCTGCCGGCGCCCTCGCTGCCGGAGCGCGACGAGCCGCAGCTGAGCGTGGGCATGGACATGGCGCTGGTGGTGCGCGCCATGCTGCGCCCCGACTCCGGCCTCGAGATCCGCGACCGCATGTGGCTGAAGATCACCATCCCCAACGCGTTCATCGGCGCCGACGTCGTCGACTGGATCCTGCAGCACGTCGCTGGCATCGCCGACCGCCGGGACGCCAGGAAGTACGCCTCCCACATGCTCAAGGTGAGGCTTTACTGATTGTTGAGTGTCCGTGCTATTACTCTGCCACATCCTTCCGGCTTAAACGACTCGGTGGATAAGTCCATTTTCAAACAAAACCGAATTAGTTCAGTAGTAACAGTAGTAGTTGTCAATACTAGTTTTTTAACCACTGTGTAATTTTTTTTCTCGCAAACTAATCCGGTTTTGTTCGCCAACTCCTCAGTTGTCTGTTTCAATTTATATATTTGAACTATTGCTTATTGTGTAGTAAATAAAAATAATCGAGGTATATCCGTATAATTCATTTTAACCCTAAATGAGCGAGTTAACTCGCCTGGCACGTTGGCTTTCGGGTAGCAAAGCGAAATGCTGATAATATATTTTGTGTTTCAGGCGGGGTTCATCCGGCACACGGTGAACAAGATAACGTTCTCGGAGCAGTGCTACTACGTGGCGGGCGAGCTGTGCGCGGAGCTGGCGGCGCTGCGCCTGCGCGCGCCCGACGCCGACTCCCTCGCCAGCGACACGCTCGCGCCGCTGCCCAACCCCGCGTCAGTATACACACACACACACACACACACACACTAGTTACTACAGACAGATAGACAGACATACTTTCGCATTTATAATATTAGTATGGATAAATCAATTTTAATTTGTTTATTCCAGTATGATGGGTCCGGGGTACATGCCGTATGCGGGCTCGTACGGCTACCAGCCGATCCCGTTCAAGTACTCGAGCTGCGTGACGAGCGAGCACACCATCTACGGCTACAACCGCGAGGAGAGCGTGCTGTCCGGCAGCGGCGGCTCCAGCGCCGGCTCCGACCACCTCACCGCCAAGGAGCCCGCAGGTACTCAGATGTACAGAGATACAGGCTGGAATGAACACTTGACTATTGGCTATAGACTTTCATAATAAGACCCAGTTTCATCAAGCAATGTTAAATAAATAATGGCTTGTTAAATCAGTTAACGGCCTGTTAGAGCTATCAAGCGTTCCACCATACGCTAATGTCATGTCAAATCGCCTAACACGGTGTTAAATTTTAATTCCTGCTGGGGAGGTCCGTTAAATATATAACAGGCCGTTATAATAGTCAAAACAACAACTTTCAAAGACAATATCCAATATCAATAAAAGAATCTGTTTTGACTTTTGAGTGTTTCCGCCATGTTTCGCCACATCATTACATATTATTTATTATTTTTCATGTTATGCATAATTATTTTAACCGACTTCCAAAAAGGAGGAGGTTATATGTTCGGCTGTGGATATTTTTTTATTTCATTTTGTCAAAAATTAGGCCCTCGGATTTTCCTTGACATTGCAAATACACTGACTTGCATCAAAATTACCAAACCGAAATAAGTAAATAAAAGTTTGTTTCATGATTCATGTTTTCAGCTTTGACAGATCATAATTAGTAACCTGGTAAATTAAAAAGAACTATTGTAGTGTAACAAATGTATGCGATCAGTGATATTTTAATTTGGTCGCATTATCTACCAGATGACGTATTATACGAATAAGGTGAAAATGACACATTGCAGCCAACATGTCGTATTAAACTTGTACATTGCAATTTCGTCGCCTTATAACAAGAACGAACGAATTTAATGTTATTCACTCGTTGTTCACATAACATTGTATTTACTAATCCGCTGTTAAATTTTTAGTGTGGTGGTTAAGTATTTTAACAGTCTGTTTAATTTTCCAAGGTCCATTAAGTAATGCCTGGTTAGGATTTAACAAACAGAGGTTGGTGAAATTGGGTCTAAATATTTTATTATTAATCTCATGAAGTAAATTTAATTCAAGTCATAATAAAAATACTGCATCCTAACCTTTAGCAGGCCTGTCCCACTCGCGTGTGTAGGTATCGAACTGTAAGTACCCCTCTCGGGTGGCAAATCAGTAGGGAATCACAAGCGAGCGGTGACGCATGCGCAAGATTGTTTAGTCGCATATCTACTGTATACTGCTCATAGAGGAATTTAATACATGATACTGATTTAACCGCTGTGACAGAATCGTTATAAATCTGATGAAAATGAACAATTAAAAAAAGGCCAATGAGAAGGCTAAGGTAATTAAATACAAAAAGTAGATAAAAATATACAAACTTAGCAAATAAACCAATTTCATACAAACAAACACACAAACTACACAGAAATAAAAACAAGTTACTATGTTTAAGTTGTAAAAGTTTCCGGACCAGGGAGGCAATTCTCAGGATGTGGACTTTTTCCCTCGTAAAATTATCTCACGAACTATTCACGAATATAATTTTACGAGGGAAAAAGTCTAGGGAGAAACTTGCCAGTAGACATGAATATGTCTACTGGCAAGTTCGAATGATACGTAAAACTCGTATTCTGGGGACCAATAGAGTATCGAGGAGTTTCTGCCATTGCCATTATTTTGCGTTCTTTCGGCATTAAAAAAACGCTACGACAAATTTTGCAACGTGCGAAGATATTTAAGTGTATTCTAGTAAATATAGCTTACGAAATAATTGATTTTATAATATCACTAGCTATCTTGGCAAATTGTTTTGCGGTTGTTTTGCAATGTACTTACCTATATTATTTGTAGTTAACAGTGGGCGGTGTGGGTTGCCCGGCCACTGGTAGTTAATATGAGATACAATAGCTTATCTATTGTTATCGCGGTCGCCGATGACCGCTTGGGGCTTGAAGCACAAACAATAATTTGGTCCCCGAATTTACTGTTATTTATCTGACTAATGCACTTATCAATCTTATATCTTTCACGAGCAATTCTTATATATATATATATATATATATATATATATATATATATATATATATATATATATATATATATATATATATATACATATATAAGGCCTCCCCTCTTTCCTTCCACACGTCTCTATCTTTGCTGTGTTTGGCCACTCTTTATCAACAGCGTCTAGTTCGTCGCGCCACCTTTTCTTGGGTCTGCCCCTGTTTCGCCGACCTTTCGGTAGCCACTCCGTAACTTAGACGCGCCCATCTGTCCGGGTGCATGCGGGCGACGTGCCCTGCCCAGCTCCACTTTAGACCAGCAGCTTTTCTACCCACATCCATTATTGGTGTTTCGAATACGGTCAATCCTTTTGACACCTAAAATGCTGCGCTCCATAGCTCTTTGACAAACTCCGAGCCGGGACTTCTGTAAGTCGGTCATCGTAAGTTAGGATAGGTGCGATGCATACGTCGACGAGTTTACGTTTTAGGCAAAGTGGAAGGTCCCCTTTCATTAGTTCTTTCATAGACCAAAAGCTTTTCCATGCCTTCTCAATTCTTTGGTCTACTTCCTTGTCTTGTCTATTATTAAAGGATGTTATTTGGCCTAAATATACGTACTCGTCAACATAATGCAACTCATACCCGTCTACCTCGGCCTTACGTTTCGTGCTGTTAGTCATGAGTTCGGTCTTTGATCGATTTATCCGAAGTCCCGCCTCGTGGCTTGCCATGCTCAGGTCTTGCAGCATGGCCTGCAGGTTTTGTGCAGAAGTGGTAAACAGAACTATGTCGTCGGCGAAGCGATGGTTTGTCAGCCTTTTTTTGTCGTTCAATTTTGAATTTTAGGCCTGTAGTTTCTAGTTTTATGGCAGCTAAACTATGTTTGTAAATTATTTTAAGTAGATCTATGTAAGTAGGTTCGATATTTTGTTTACTGAGGGCTGAAAAAAATTTGTTATGGAATATGCTATCGAATGCTTTGTTAAAATCAATAAAGGCTAAGTATAAGGGTACATTAAATTCATTAGACGGTTGTTGAGAAGCCTGGTCGAAATCCAGCTTGTTCAGGTGGTTGGTGGAGATCCAATTGGTAATCAATGCGATTTTGTATGACTTTAATAAAAATTTTGTACAAGTGTGATATTAAACTTATAGGTCTATAGTTGGAAATGTCAGACTTGTCCCCTTTTTTATGCAGTAGTATAATGTTGGAATCGCAGAATTTCTCTGGTAAAATACCGGTTTTTAGAATACGACGACGAATAGACGAGTCCCCCTTTCATTCCTGGTGCCTATACCATGAGGACCCATCGTGTCCTCATTATCCGACTGCAGTTTTTGGCCAATCTTTGCATTAAAGTCACCAACAACTAACTTCCATGTACCTGGGTTTTCAGTACAAGATTGATTTAAGACATCATAAAAGTCTTCGATTTCTTCATCTGGGTGTGTAGATGTTGGTGCATAGGCCTGGATGATTGTTAGATGTTTGTTGCCCGTAATTTTAAGTTTTAGAACTGCTACTCTTTCTGAATAACCATACTCCTATATACCTGAATACTCTTTCTGACCATAAAACCTACACCATATTTTCCTTGAGTTCAAAAAGTTATATCAATAAGTTCAATAAGTAATATATATATATATATATATATATATATATATATATATATATATTTCCACCCCGGAGTTGATATTGCGTCCTACATGGCGGTTTTTACCGATGATATTGCGTCCGACTGACTTGTTGCATCCTGTATACGGACGCAAGATTGACCATCTCTCAAATTCAGCCAGAAGTAGTGTTAAGGTTAGTACAATGGCTGGGTGAAATATTGGCATGGACGTTGTTTTGTCACCGGAGTGCTTTTCGGCGTATTTCTTAGTTCCGCTATTTGGCGCGCGAATTTTGGAGGTCGCTACTGTGCGCCGTATATCGGTGGCGTATATTCGATACTTTGTTTACGTATAACACGCCGATAATGTGGATTCCTGTATATAATAAAGTTTTTATCAATTCTAATGTGTGATTTAATTACGTCCCACAAAACGACATCGTCCCAGAGGAGACGCGGGGGTGACAGAGGCGAGGGGGCGGAGTTCGCACGCGACATGCAAGGGCATGTTTTTGTTTATATTTTTTGCCGGCCAGTGCGGACGTAATGACGCTTGTGGTATAAATATTGTGTAGTGGGGCGAATATTTGAGAGAGACTAAATTCATGTCTTCAAAGTTGGGTTCACAACGCCTTCGTAAATTTGATGTAACATTACACATTTCAATGTCTAATTAACTTACAAAAATGCTGCTAAAACTATTTGAAAGTAGAGTTAATATTTCAAAAGTTATTATAAAAAAAAGTACCAAATTATGAAATTTTTGCGTGTCGTTTCGATACTGCCGCTTACAATTTATTATTTATAAAAAAAAATGAGCTAGAAAGGATTAAAAATTTAATGTTAATTTGAAGATAAAGAAGAGAAGAATCCGATACCAACAAATAACACATCAACTTACATTAAATAACTAAAAATTATATTTTTAAAATGTTCATAAAATTCGCGTCATTGTCCTGCGCATTGTTTGTTTTGAATGCCTTGCCGATATACCTACTCAACGTGACGGGTTGAAACCTATTTTGCGATAAAATCTGCTGGCTCACTTTATTTGATCGCAGTGCTTTGGTGTGGATAGAGGTCTTCGTTTTATGCTCTCTCTCTCTCTTTGAAATACGTTCTACAAAAATTTCCAAATAAGACGTCATTTACATTTCTCGATGTGTGCCAACATTTGTCTGTTTTTCACTACTTTTTTTATACCAAGTTATAAAGGCCCGCAACATTTCTAAGTACTTAATAATTTTCTTTATATCAATACTTAATTATAAACGAATTTAGTGAATTCCTCATTTTCCTGAACGTCTTTTTCCTGAATAGCCCTAAAAACATAATGACGATCATTCAGAATAATGATCAAATCTGTAACTGTATTTCAGGAAAACAGGAACAAATATATCGAATCGATGCAATGTCGATATTACAATTAGGTAGTTATTTGACACATTTTCGAAAAAAAGTAGTAGAATAGTAAGAAAAGTAGTAAAAATGTTATCTACACTTCAATATTATAAAGCAGGAGAGGTTGTTTGTTTGAACGCGTTAATCTCAGGAACTACTAGTCCGATTTGAAAAATTCTTTCAGTGTTAGATAGCCCATTTATCGAGGAAGGCTATAAGCAATATTTTATCACGCTAAGAATAATAGAAGCGAAGAAATAGAGGAAAATGTGGAAAAAACGGAGGGAAATTATTTGAAAGGGCTTATTTGAACGCGCTTATCTCAGGAACTACTGGTCCGATTTGAAAAATTCTTTCAGTGTTAGATTGTCGTGTCAATGGTTGTCGTGATTGATGTAGATCGTTTTTTTAAAAAGAAGTGATTTTTAAAACTATTTTAAAGACAAAATAAAATGGCCTTGGCCGTGGGCCCATTTTGTAATACAAAAAAAATGTTTTAATTGTGGTGCAACGACCAAGAATAATATCAATATTATTACAAATAATTTTGTTCTACCTATGAAACGAAAGAACATAAAATCGCTTTATAAATCTTCATTTTTCTGGTGCAGTATATTTATTTACAAATAAATATGCAATTTACGATCATTATCCTGACGTCCAGTGTCCTGTTTGTTGTTGAACTGTTTATATACTTACCTGTCTAAAAGTATTTTGGATCGATTGTATTAACTACTATGTCCCTACCTACATACCTACGTATATAATTTTCTTTGATAAGTACTTACCTATTGTATATTTTAAACAAAAGCCCATCAGTGACTGAGTTTAGACTGCGAATTGGGTTGGGACTAATGTATTTTTAAATATCTATACTTACTAATATTGTAGAGACGAAATATTTAATCGTTTGCTTATTACTATTTAACTTACGAGTTACGAGACTACTGAACCAATTTAAATAATTCTTTCGCTATTAGAAAGCCACGGTAATGAGAAAATAGCCCAAACAAGTGCATCGAAACTCAACGTCAAGTGGTTACCGGGTCATGGGCTAGGCTGTACACTGTACAGTGTTCTGAGATTTTTTTTTAATCTTGACTTTCTTCATTCATAAATCGACACCCTTGACAAGATTTATAGTAACTGTGATGGCATACTTATAATAATAATAATGTACTTTTATTCAGCTCGATAACATAAAAACCTTAATCTAGACAATTACAACATGCAAATTATTTTATTTTCAATGGTTTTTTATATTAGAATGTTAAGATCGCAACCGGCAGCTTAGCTAGGTTACAGTATAACCTGTGTTAAAGCCACCGGACCCTTTCCCAACTACTGATCGCATATCGCTGATTTTACATTTCAGGCAATTAAAATTAGATTACAAATCAAATCAATGTTTAAAATTAATCAAACTTGATACAATAAACGGGGGCGGTGGTTACTCGCGTCCGTAGGAATTACCTTTTACTACCCTACACGTGTCCCCCGGGTGGTGCTAAACGAGTAACAACGCCGAGTCTCAGGCGGCGGATATGATAACCTGACTCCTAGGCAGTAGTGGCCTTGAGGACTAAATACCCTCAAAAAGTCTAGCGCGGAAAGCAACGGGAAACTACCGCGACTATAATAAGAACGCCACCAGAGATAATATGATGTCATGCGACCCGACTAACGCTCGGCGCCAGCTTGGTTCCGGGCCGACTGGTGTGAAAGTGGCTACCGGCTGCAGTTGGAAACATAACATCTTACTCTAGCAAACTAACACCCAAGGGAAGGGCAATAACAATAGGAACCTGGAATGTCCGTGGACTTTTAAGGCCAGGAAAAATCGAAGTTGTTAAAGCGGAGATGGAGCGCTATAATCTGGCTATACTAGGATTGAGTGAGACCCATGTCAAAGATAACGGATACCACATCACACCTGAAGGAAATATGGTAATCTACTCTGACAGGCAAGACAATAGTTTTAGTGGTGTGGGCTTCATAGTTGCTAGCTGGCTACGAGACAAGGTATTGGGGTATAATACCATCAACAATAGAATTATATCCTTAAAAATTTCAGCCCATCCACACCCAATTAACTTTGTACAGGTCTATGCGCCGACCACTGCAGCCACCGAAGAAGAGATGGAGGAATTTTACCACGAGCTAGAATTAACCTGCAAAGCGTTACCAAAGAAGGAATGTACTATCATCCTGGGAGACTTTAATGCTAAGATAGGGCACACTGATAATGATCAACACCTAAGGAATGTTATTGGGGAATACGGCTTAGGAGCCCGCAACAGTCGAGGTGAGATGTTGTTAGAGTTTTGCATTGAAAAAGGACTATTCGTAACTAACACGGCATATAAACAACATCCAAGACGCTTATGGACATGGCGATCGCCAACAGGTCATAAAAATCAGATTGACTTCATAATAATCAGCAGCAGATGGAAGTCGTGCATAACTCTCTCAAAGACTTTTCCGGGTGCAGATTGTGGCAGCGACCATCAGCTGTTAATAGCTCAATACAGAGTCCGCCTCAAAGTAGTTTCAAAGCCTCCACCATCCAAAAATATTCTTCTAACACAAGAAGCGAAAGCTTTTGAGGACACACTACAAACTCGACTGGACAGTGAAACATATTGCCCATTTGACTCAGCCAATACATCATGGAATCAGCTTAAGGCCGCATTAGAAGAGACAACTAGAACAATCACAAATGGACGGAAAGTAAAACACCCTAGATCTGAGTGGATGACCACTTGGGAGGCAATCGCACAAAGAAAGGCTCTAAAGACTGGAGGAATTCGTTCAAAGGAAGAACAACAGCGATACTCTGAACTTGACTCACTAGTACAGCGTCTCTGTAGACATGACAAGAATGCATATATCAATTCTATATGTAGAGATATACAAACACACTCTGATACCCTACATCCAAGAGACATGTTCCAAAAGGTAAAAATTCTCACACGGGAACGAAAATCAAAATCTTGGAACATAGAAGATGAAAAGGGTAACCTGATTTTAGACAAGAACCAAGTGATGACAAGATGGAGGAACTACTGCCAAGACCTGTACAAATATGACGCTGATGAACCTGACACTAGATTAGATTTTACAGATAAAGAACCCGACATCGTTCTCCATGAAGTAGAAGCAGCTATAAATAAGCTCAAAACAAAAGCTTGCGGTGGAGATGGTATACAGGCACAAGTGCTTAAGAGCTTGGGTAAGTGTGGAATCAGAGTAATGCATTCAATATGTCTTAAAGTATGGAGAACAGGACAGTGGCCAGACGATTGGACAGAATCTCTCGTGATACCACTACATAAGAAAGGGTCGACTAAAAAGTGTGGAAATTATCGGACCATCTCACTAATTTCACACGCCAGTAAGATTCTTCTCCATGTTATAAACAACAGATTGGCACACTATATAACTAGACAGATATCCAAAGAGCAGGCGGGATTCGTAAAGGGCAGGGTACCCGAGAACAAATCCTAAACATCCGTCAGCTGATAGAAAAGAGCAGAGAATTCAATGTCCCAATAGTACTCTGTTTTGTGAATTACGCTAAGGCCTTTGACTGCATCGTCTGGTCCAAAATGCTGGAGGTGATGAGAGAGTTGGGCGTCCCCGATCATCTCATATTTTTGGTACAAAACCTCTATCTGGAAGGTCGATCAAGGGTGCGATTAGACAATGATCTGTCAGAGCCGTTTGCTACAGAGCGTGGTGTCAGACAGGGTTGCATCCTCTTTCCACAGCTGTTCAACCTCGTAGGCGAATATATAATGCGTCGAGTGTTGGATGATTGGGAGGATGGTATTAAAATTAACGGATACCTTCTCAACAACCTAAGGTTCGCTGACGACACCACGCTTATAAGTACTTGCGAAGTGAAACTTGCTGAACTTCTAGCGCGGCTCGAAAAGATTAGTCGAGACTTTGGCCTCCAAATCAATCGCAATAAAACCAAACTGATGTACGTCGATAAGCTGAACCAAATACAAAAGACATCCTTACTACAAGATCTCCAACCCGTAGAGGAGTTTGTCTACCTGTGATCGTTGATTAGCAACAATGGTAACTGCGAGAGGGAGGTTGTCCGACGGGCTCAGATGGCTAAATCTGCGGTTGGGCGCTTAGAAAAGATATGGAAGAATAAGAACATCTATCGTAGCACAAAAATAACACTAATGCGTTCCCTAATCTTTTCAATATTTTTATATGCCTCCGAGACATGGACACTAAAAGCACGTACTCGAGCTAAGATTGACGCTTTTGAAATGTGGTGCTGGCGTAAAATGCTCGGCATCCCTTGGACCGCACACCGGACCAACACGTCTATACTTCAGCAACTCAAAATAACCACCCGCCTGTCCACGCTTTGTCTACAACGATCACTTGCCTTTTTTGGCCACATAGCCCGCCGGGAGCCTAATAATCTTGAGAGTCTCATACTAGCTGGGCAATTAGAGGGGAAAAGAGGCAGAGGCAGAGTGGCTACACGATGGACAGACGCGATTGTCAAGGCTGCTGACTGCACGTTCCAGGAGGCATTTCATCAGGCCAAAAATAGAGACAAGTGGAGAGCTCTATCCCAAAAAGCAAATTTTGGTGGTCACGTCCCTCAGCCATGAGGATACGACTAGGAAGAAGAAGATACAATAAACAATACAAAAAACGATCGAAACGATCTACATCAATCACGACAACCATGATTGACTATGACTATCACAGCACAGAACGCAACGTCGCGTCGTGTTTGCTTACGCGCGCGCGTTAACCAACTACTTACGAAAAAAATTATTATTATTGTGAACTTGTATTATAATCAAATACCGTCCTCTTTTTGTACAAAACAAATAAACAGAAATAATAGGTACTATTATAGATAATAACCATAATTTAAATTTACAAACAAAGTATATATATTGTTGTGTAATTTTTGTGTAGTTGTGTAATTTTTTGAGATTTTGGACTGTTTTATCTTATTTTTGATAGGTACGTTAGTAATTTTTTAAACGTTTTTATTTTTCTTTTCGACGCCTAAAGGGCCTTTTTTTGAGACTTTGTACTGATAGGTATGTCTGATATGTGATTCTTCAGGTAAATATTTTTCTAAGCATTTTTGTTTTATTTTTTTAACGCCTAAACGGCTAATAACGAATTTCAATTTGTTAAATTTTATCAACTTGTCACGTGGGCAGAGCCACGATTGAAAACTAGTATTGCTTACATACACAAGTTAACTATAGTCAATGTCACAGTAAATTAGCCTCTCAACTGGTCGTTCTTAAAATTGTTAATTTCTTAAATTACTTTTATGTTCCTATTTCGGTGTATTTGATTTGTCCGATACTTTGATTATTATGACTATGGGTTTATTATTGTACCTACTTGATTTTAAACAATAAAACTTAAAAATACCTACTACCGAAATAATTGTTTTATTTTGTGTTCATACTTAAGTTCAGAAGAAACACGCTCACATAAATAAAATGATCATATCTATCATAATTATTCTTAATATTTTTTAGTTAGCCTAGCGGACTTACCTAATTATAATTTAAAATTTAATTAATCTATGTAATATAGGGATAACTTGTTTTTAATGTCTGTTATGTACTCCAAGTTATAGAAATAAGTATTTCATTTTAATCGACTTCATAAAGAGGGATGATTCTCTATTTATACATACATATCGTCACTCCTGTCCCTCATTGGGGTAGACAGAGACCACATCACGCAATTAATTTATTGGGATCTATTATATAGGTACCTATGTATGTATCGATATAACATATAAGGTTAGGAGGAAGCAACAAACTCAACAGTTTATGGCGTACATAAAAAAATAATATACGGTACCGATATAATCTCAAATATAGTAAGGAGTCATTTAATTAGTAGAATGCATGGAATTAATATAGTACAATATACGGTATCAATATAACCATACATTTAAATGGATGTAGGAAAAACGATTAAATGCATGGAACGAATACAAAAATATACAATGTGTCACATGATTTCCATCGAGAACGGAAGCAAAAAACCAGCGAGAATTATTTCAAATTGAATATCTAATTTTCGTACGTAAACAAAATTTCTCGTCGACAATAGAATTCACATGACAGCAATGTAACTATATTCGCACGAAAAACAATTAAAAAGTCATTGGGAATGGTAGACGCCATAGGGTTCGACTTTGAAAAGACGCAACAAGTCTTCCGCGATTTAAATATATATATATATATATATATATATATATATATATATATATATATATATATATATATATATATATATATATATATATATATATATATATATATATATATATATATATATATATATATATATATATATATATATATAATTGTAATCTCGGAATCGGCTCCAACGATTTTCATGAAATTTAGTATATAGAGGATTTCGGGGGCGATAAATCGATCTAGCTAGGAATCATTTTCAGAAAATGACATTTTATTCGTGTTTTACCGAATACCGAGCAAAGCTCGGTCAAATAGCTAGTTCTATCTAAACAAACAAACATTTTTCTGTTTATCACAACATGTACTTTATGAATAAATTTATACAGCAGGTCGCGAGGGCGAGGTGAAGTCGACGTCGTCCGGTTCGGGCGCGTCGGCGGCGGACGGGGGCGGTGGCGGCGGCGGCGGCGGCGGGGGTACGCGGCGCTCGCACTCCAGCGGCTCCGACCGCGCCGCCGACAGACCCGTGCTATTCCTATAACGGTGTGTAAAGCTCTAACAGGCCTGCCTTTTTTCCTTTTTTATTAGTTTTTTTTCTAGTTTGATTCGTATTCGAATACTTAACGGCGCGATAAGTTTTTGAATTCGAATCGAACTAGAGTTGTAAATAAATTAACTGGAAAAGAAAATTTACCTTAAAAAATAAGTTCTCTAATCAATCAGTGTGGGGTCAATGACCTTTCAACGCTTCAAAGATTCTTGAGTTATCATTTTTCTTTAATTTTTTGTGTCTGAAGTAATTTATAATTAGAGACTAAAAAATGTGCTAAAACTGTTTGTTATGTACCACTAAATAATGTTTTTTTTCAGGACCAAGTTTTGAATGTCCATCACTGCCAAATAACGTATGTATTAAATGTAATCGCGAAGTATTCCTATCCCGCGCGCCGGCCGGTGGGCGTGGCGAGGGGCGGGGCGGGTGCGGGGCGCGGGGGGCGTCGATGTGCCATCACCAGTTTGTCATTCCGCAGCGGACCGCGGACGTCGACAGTGACCAGGGTTCTATTATTAACAATAACCACTCTGTATAAATCGCCTTTTTACTATTCACATTATTATGTTTCTACAATAAGTATGTCAAATGTGCACAAACGTGATATAGGCGCAACACCAAATGATGAAAATTACACCTTGTATCATGTTCGTGTACATACAACTTTCAATGGGATACGTTTTCATAATATATCTACCCTCTTTTAAATGATTTGACAATAAAAATGATTATGAACTTAATTTATGCACTGCTGCAAACCAAAAAAATTTTACAAGCATTAAGAATTTTCTCAAAGTTTATCGTGGAGGGTAGCTCGATTCATTAAAGCAATATGTATTAAGTATACATTATAAATTATTATAATTTATAACCATAACGACGCCGCACAATGTACACAAAATTAAACTGAATTCGCAATAAGTCTGAAATGTAATTATTAATGTGTGATGAGCAATGAACATAAGGGCTTCCAACTCAGACAATGAGTTCCTCAAATTCACTATAGGTCGCACATAACTTTAAGATCACATGGCAAAAATGAAAGGGGATCTCGCAGTGTTCGATTTGTGTGGTGAAGCAAGAAGTTCGCGGGCCACAGAGGTGAACAGTTTTGGTAGATGTTGCCACATTGGCCGTTGCCCCCACCGGTGTATCTGAGAGATCTCGAAGTTATGGGCGGCTTGTGTCACGAAAACCCCTTCAAATGAAATTCCAAGCTTTTGGATTACTTTACATTTGTTTGTGTACGTTGTGCGACGAGCGCCGCTGTATTTAGTTGTCGTTAGTTTTAGTTCCCGCCATATGATATGTAGTCTGTACAATGATGTCTGTGTTACATATAGATTATATTACAGTACGCTAGGTAGGTGCTTTAGGTGTATTATTTATTATCGTGTAGGTAGGTCATAGGTGTAGTTCTAGCGTAGGTGTTAGTGACGAAACGAAGTTTTGGTCATGTAACGTACCAATCGGATAAACATTCATGTGTAGAGTTTTGTGCTAGCGTCGCTTCGACGACGAGTTGAGTCGGATAGAGGTATATGTGAGCTGATGATAATTGCTAATACAATACTGATGTTGTTCTTTAATTGAAAAAAAAAAAAATAGAAAATTAGAGCACCTGAAACAACGTGAGAAAATTAAATTATTCATATGATAATTATTATAAAAGGAAGTTGACTAAATAAATTAAAAATAAGGCTAATCTTTCCCGCTGGAGGCATTGACATTGGAGGAAGCGTCTACTATACTACAGGAAACCTGCTGTCAAGTCAGCTGTGAAATTAAACAGCTGAAAGTGTGAAACCATTTGCCGTAGCTGTGAAAATTACATTTTTACCTTTGCTTAATATGTCGCGGGTTCAAACCCCGTCAAGAAAAAACTTCTGGGTTATTATAATTAACTATGCTGTTCATTATGATTAGCAATTATCATCAGACCAGGTGGGGTAATGAATACATTGAAGTATACGTAGAGAAATGATGAAATCGGAATTAACTATGAGGGTATCGTATGATATGGTATATTAGATGTACTATCTGCTAGGGTAACGTACACGTCGGGGTTAAAATTCGCGACTTGGCGACTCATTTTCATAACTCATAACTAAATCATGTAACTTTTGTTGCTGACTCACTGAGGTCGGTAACTCCTCTAAGGTAAACTATCCTCAGTTTTGAATTTAACTGTTATTTTTATGAACAAGTAAACAGAAAAGTCAAATGGCCTTGTCAATAACCGAAAAAATATGACAAAGGTGAAACCGCACTACGCGACACGACACGACAGGATAGTTCTATGGAACGTACAGTGTCGTGTCCTTTGTCGTGTGCTTTGCGGTTCGCCTTATGTGCAATTTTAAGGAATTAAAAATAAGTGTACCCAACAATAATAAGTAAATATTTACATAAAAGATTGTTTGTGTGACCACCATGATCATAAACAGCAGCGCGTTTCATAGCCAGATACAATAGTAAGAAAGTTCCCATGACAACAATCGCTGGTAATTGGCCCTCGCAGAGAGACCTCGAAAATTATTATTATATCCAAAAAATTTTGCATGTTAAATATTAGAAATTAAAAATATTATTCCAAGCGAAAATGCGAAATGTCGGTCACCAGCGCCCCTGGCGGCCGCTCGCGGAACTAAAAAGCTAAGCTGTGCTACTTGCTAGCTATGGGATTTTTAATATACGTTGTTGTCACTTGTCTACCAAAAACTGCCAACTTACCTATAAAATTGTCTTTTATATCCTTTTTGTTTTATGATTTAGAGCGTTTACACATTACGAAAAGCGATAAACTGAAAACTACCTTCTCGACTTTGCCAGAAGCGCGCTTTTCAATATCTAGCATTTCTGATATCTCACAAAAAACTAAAAAGACAAAGACAGATTTATTAGGTTCATATTAAAACGTATATATTTGTGTAACTCACACCAAAGTGTTACCGCTGCTTGCCCGCGTAATGTGAAAACGCTCTAACGGCTGGAGGTTCACAATAAACCTCTGGGATAAAAACCGAGGACCTTTTGTACCCATCACCATGCATACAAAAGTGAAAACATGTCGATATGTCTGTGTTATATGTTGTGGTATGGTCAGCGAGCCGGTCGCGTTTCGTTTGGTACATATCAGCTGCATGGAAAAGTATATCGCGAGCCACTATCGTTTTATCATGTACTCATTATATATGCGCCATATTTAAATATGCTTATACAAAATCTATTCGCTAGGCACGTGTCTAGGTGTTATGTAATTATTTTTTACTTTTTCCACTCGGTGAAGAGAACTTTTAAATTATGTATTTCCGTGAGAAACTGCTATGGAATATTAATTTAATATTATACAATTATTGTAATTACGATTTATTAAGTTTACAATACAACGAGGATTTTCGCCGATTTAATCTTTTACATTGTAACAATGCGCTACGCAAGGACCTCATCAGTAGCCCGAGCACGGACTATTTGAGAAGAGTATTATAATAATATGAAGGGGGGATTAGTAGGTATACAGCATGACTGGTGAGATATTTTCAATACTGGAGGACGTGATATTTGGCTTTTATATTACTTAGTACAAAAAATATAAAAAAATAATATCAATTGTTCACTTAGTAAATATAGCTTAAACTTAAATAATTATTTACCCAACTCATGGACACCGGCGCGGGGCGCATGCCGCCGCGCCGGCCGCATAGTAATTTACTAAGTGTCCATGATTCGTTTATTTACTTAAAGGAAAATTTGGTCAAAATTAAGTACCTAATTTATTACATAATTATCATGAGAATCGAGTACCGAATACTCTCCTTAAGTATCGATCATGTCTCACCAGTCATGCTGTATATAAAAGACATTGGGCGAGGTTGTACACAAGCTATGTCACTTCTTTAAATGGTTATATGAGTGTAGTAACTTTTGGGAATTTTTGTATATTATGTCAAAAGTTATGTATTTATTTATTTGTATTATTTTTTACATTTTTTTTTAATTGAAGCATATCATGTCTTCGGCTACTGGTCAGGCGTCGACTTGAGTTGAACGTTGAGATCGTTTCAAGAGACTGACATTACTTTTAATGCAATACAAACTTATATTTATCGAGTTCGCTGTACAATAAGCTTCTGGTGGTTTGACTTCACCCGGCTGCCCCCTCGACCGAATATGTCACAGGAATACTAACAAACCAAATTCTAAAAAACTGATATAAACTAAGACGTATAAAATGTTCTAAAAGATAGACGCTTCAGCACTAGTCAAGCTGTAAATCGCTTTGTAATCGCTTGTCGTAACTCTATCCTCTGAAGTTGGTGTCCCTGTGACATTCGCGTCGGCGGCCTGGTCGTGGCTCTCCTCAACTGTATTACGAAGTTTTCGAGCCAAATCTAGCGGCCAGGCGTGAGCAGGGGGCCGGGTTCTGCACACACACAAACACACACACACTCACTCCAGTGAGCCAGGTTTTGTACGAATTTATATTCATAGATTTTGTATAACATATATTTTTATATTTAATAATATTTTAGCGTGTAAATAGTTTATTTTTATTCATTTTGTAATACTCAGTACTCACCCGTCACGAGCATTTACGTGGTCGTATATTATTGAAATTGACATTTATTTTGGCGGCAAGTTGTGATAATGGCAGCCTAAAATTATGTTTTGTTTTATTTTGTATATTAAACTGTCGTTATTTTTGGAATAATTTCAATAGAGGCGATGTTTATGAAGCGTAATTTTTAATAAACGAATAGTGTTTTGTAAACCGCGTCGCCTTTTATTTAACACTTCGGTTTCACCTCCCAGTAAGTATTTTGTAAGTTGTGTCACTTTTTTATAATGAGTGTAATCCTGGACAACAGTAAAACAAGTGAGGTAATTAAAATATATATTTATTTACTCTTAAACATTCCCGTATAAAAGTTTCAATAACATATTACCTATGTGAACCATAGGTACATGCTACTATCTATTCAGTAAACACATAATACATAATATGTAAGCTACGGTCATGGAATGGTACAAATAAACAGATGGCAGGTGGTGGCTGGTAGTCAGACACCATACAGATTACAGACAATATATTTAATCCTTCAAGCTCCATAACAGCACCGGTGATCGCGACAATAGAATACAATAGCATTTCCAAGAATCCGCGATCGAAGGATTAATCAAATATTAAATTTTTAATTACAATAGTGCTAAGTGAAAGCGGTAATCCATAAAATTGTTATGATACAAGCAAAGAGACTCATTTAAAAAATATTGGAATATGAAGTGGCAAATATTTCACATAGCTAAATGCCACATTAAAAATTTATTTGTAAATAAAAATAATACTTTTATGTCAAAGAGAATAAAATTATTATCTAAGTATTAATAATTTAACTAGATTATAAAATAAATTTTGTGAAAATTTTGAGTCGACCAGCCTTTAGTGAAACGCTCACTTTCTGTCACGGCCACAGAGAGTGGACACGCAAATATTATTATGTATGCGGTATGCCAAATGGGAATCATATTTTATGTGTATGGTAATTTTAACATTTTCATAATATTCAGAAATGTCCTAATTAGATAATATGTGCCCGCCAATTAAAAATCTAACATTTGAGCGTTCATCCTCGACGAAACGGGACCTTGCCAAACGAGTTTTTCCAGATTCACAAAAAACGAGCGCCTTGGCGCCTTTTGGATTTTTTAGTGCAGCAACCGGCGTACAAAATATGAAAGACATTTGTGGCGAGTTGGAAAATTATAAAAATTTAATCACTTATAATACCACAAGGGCTTCAAAATTATCGGATATTTCCCGATAGGTTCGTTGCAAACAAATGAAGGATTGACGACTTTATTTGTTTGCAGGGAACCTTGAGGGAAATGCCAGATAATTTTGAAGCTCGTGTGGTATTCGGGGGATTATTTTTCCGTCCCAAATGTCGGCCAATATAATTGCACCATGAGACACAATTGAATTCAACCTGTCAGTTTGACGTGTTTGTCTTTTATATATAGCAACTACCAGAGAAAATTTTCAAAAAATTATCAGTATAATACCATGTAGGTTGTACCACGTGACGTCGAATGGTGCAATTCTATTGGTCGATATTTGGGTCGGAAAAATAATCTCTAATATTTTAATACATTTAAATATATTAAATTATTATTTAGAAACAGAGTATGTTTCGAAACGACATTATTCAATAAAAGCCGGTCAAGAATGAAATTATTTTACACTAATATTCACTAGAACCGTTTCTGAGATTGACAATCATCTTATTATCTCGAGTGTTATAAATTAATGTTTAAATACTTATTTTTTGTTTTCCTTTAAAGTATATTATCTTAATTCTATAATCTTTCCGATAAATTTATTGTTATAATGTAAGAACATAATATGTATTAGAAATTCGCAAGGCATTAAAAAAACAAAGAATTTGTTCCTTAAATAGTGTCAAGCGTCTCTTTTATGACTTTACAGTTTACATAATAATTATTATATTGCCATATAGACAATAATTGCCGGAGAAACGTGTGCAGTACAGTGCGTTACATGACTTCAGACATCACATTGAGATATACCTAAGTAGTTACTATACATAATCAGCGCTAATATCACGCCTGTTAAAGTTAATCTCTCGTTCTTCGTATATGTAAATGAAATAGAAGGTTTAGGTAATATTTAGGTAAGTAACTTACAAGTGTTGGTGAAGTTAGCTGTAATACTCGTTTTCACCAACTGCCCATAATGTTAAATGTTCCCTTGAGGTCTTTGAGAATATCTATATCTTACTTAAGTTATCACCGACGCTTGACCATCAAAGGGCATCTTGAGCATCACAGGTGACACATAAGTTTGGCAAAAACTTTTTTATCTTACGAAAATTCCTTAAAAGACCGCTATACTAGGCACGGTAGGGCGACTGGTAAAAACGGGCATTGGTGTACGTTCTCACGGTTTTTTTTGTTCGTACTTTTATAACAGTAGGTAAGTACTACAGTATGTGTACTCATGATAATACATAATATTATCTTCTCACAATATTTATAATAAATAGGAAGGTATTTTAATCAGCATCCTTGACAATTCGTGTATGAAATTAATATTCATCATTCATAATAATTATAGCTAACATTTAGAAATTGAAATATTGCTCTAATTTATATTAATTGATTGTTCTTACAATAATAATAATGTTTTCCTGATAGTCGAAGAATTAATTTTGTGCTACAACAAATTTTTAATTATCAATGTCTTAATATGCCTATAGATCATTCGGATTTCGGGCATTCGATGTAGAATATAATCCCAAAATCTGTCTATTGAAATAACTTTGAGAAATACTAATATAGCAGCGGTTCGAGCTTGACACTTCTAGATAATACTTAGCCTAAATAAAAATAAATATCAAATACTGGTCTTAGAACTAGGCGAATGGCAGCACTGTTGACCTGAAACAAAAACATTTTTAATTGTTAGTGAAGCAAAAAACTTACATCGTCAAAGCTTTAAAATAAATTAGCTGTTTATTATTCAGATCGCTGGATTTTTTATACAGAAGTGGTTTAACAAAAAAAATCATGTCAAAATCAGGGACGTGGCCGCCGCGACGCGTAACTGTACACGCAGCCCGCGGACCGGAGACAACAGGTATGTCGTTTAGTCATTAGTGTTATCTACCAGCTAATTATTTTATCACCGCACCGGATACAGGCCAATAAATATTAATGTATTCGTAACCGTTATCGTAATCTCTTTGTAGTTGTCGCCCGTCGTAAAAAACGATTTTTATGACGTTGTAACTTTTGTTTATAAGCCCCACTCATTCAGGCGTAGTAAACTTTAGATTTCAGTTTAGTGACCTAGCTATCGTCATCGCGAGCCTAATCATAATATGAAGATTACGGAATACGGATGTATTTAAAACTACTGGATGACGGCCGCAACTCCAACTACTAGATGTCGCCCGCAACTTCGTTGCGCCAAATTTCGTTTATCGCGCGGGAACCGTACATTTTTCCGGGATAAGTATCCTATGTCCTTTCCCGGGACTCAAAGTATCTCCATGCCAAATTTCAGCCAAATCGGTTCAGCGTTTCGAGCGTGAAGAGGTGACAGACAGACGGACAGACAGACACACTTTCGCATATTAGTATGGATAAAGCCGCCGAAGGCATTTCTAAGGCCAACGGCGGATCAACACCAGAAAAGGTCTAAAAGGAATGGACCATTCCACGGACATTTCTATAAGCGAGCCAAGGCTTAACACTTAAAATGCTTATTACTGATATTTACTAGTTACTACGATGTCAGCCTTTACTCAAGTGCGTTGTACAGAATAAAGTAAATAATATAGTAAGTCAGCGTTATCGGGACACGCGTAGTCATCGCGTTAGTGATCTGTAAAATCAATTATATTTATAGTAATGCACTACACGAACGTTTCCGCGTGATAAAGTTGGAACTACAAGTAACTATAACACCGCTCGTCCTTTGCCAAACCCTCAAAGTGTTTTCCTACAAGCCGATGATTACGTACTGATAAAGGAAATTCAAACACCGCAGTAAAATAACAAATTGCGGGAAAATCTAATGTAAGCCTTGCTTTTCTTAGGAAGCATTATTATTTTTAACAAAAAATTAAAACCGACTTCCAAGGTAAAAACAATAATAACATCCTTATATTAATATGAACTAAAAAGTATTAAATAATTTTTCCTATCTAATAGTGCCTTTTTCCGAATTCGGCTAAACCTCAACTATTTCTGTACTCAATCTTCATAATTTTGAAGTTTTTGTTTTGGATATTATATTACACATCCGAATATATAACCTCCTCGTTTTTTGGAAGTCGGTTAAAAATAAGTTTAATTACTGTAATGGATCGCCGCGATCGATTGTAAATGAGATGGCACACTAAAAAACAAAAAATCATCAACGTTTTATACGTGGGAGAGCCATGCTTTGGCACGAATGGGCCGGCTTGACAGGAGAAATACCACGTTCTCACAGAAAACCGGCGTGAAACAGCGCTAGCGCTGTGTTTCGCCGAGTGAGTGAGTTTACCGGAGGCCCAATCCCCTACTTTATTCCCTTCCCTACCCTCCCCTAATTCCTTTCCATCCCTACCCTCCCCTATTACCCTATTCCCTCTTAAAAGGCCGGCAACGCACCTGCAGCTCTTCTGATGCTGCGAGTGTCCATGGGCGACGGAAGTTGCTTACCATCAGGTGACCCGTTTGCTCGTTTGCCCCCTTATTTCATAAAATAAAAAAAACGTAAAACTTTTACGTTGACACACTTTTGTTTTTTACGGTATAAATTACTACCAAACATAAGAAATGAATCCCAAAAAGGCTCGCACATGTGGTTACCACTTGCGCAAATAGCTGTTCAAAAATTGAAGCTACGTCTGGGGCCGGTATTAGCTTTTAATTACACGCTTTCAGATTATAAATATCAATATAATATCTTGTACGTACTAACACAGAATAGATAATAGTAGTCTGTACAAGGTACTACGTACATGATACAATCGATCGACCTCCTTTTGATAATAAGGAAAAGATGGGTTACTTTGATTTTGCTAATTCAGAATTTCAGAACAAACAGTAAATATACCCGGTTCGCCGTACGTGCCTATGATGATCTATCAACGCACGCAAACCCCGTACGCACGCACGCAGAGCACGCGCGCGTGTGCAGCGCCGCACCGATGCGTGCGAGTAAACAAGCGACAATGCCACACTCTCACTTTCATTCGTTTGTGATTACTGATTATACACATAATAGTAGGGGAGGTAGTGCTATCGTTTGCTAAGTCATTTCATACCGACCAAATTTTTGTCCAGCGGTAGCTTAATATTTATCAATCAATATAATCAGCGTCAGTCGCCGCACCCGTGGTGTGATGTTAAGAGCTCACCTGACTCTAAAATTCAAACATCGTTCTTCTCTCTTCACACTCACGCCCGTCTTTCATATGCCAGGTGAAAAAGGACGGCGCGGAATCTTCGCCGAGTTAGTTTTACTTGAATAAAAGACGAACTATAATTAATGATTATGAAAAAAGTGTTTTGAGCAAATTTAGGTTTTATCAATACCTTTTTAGATATTAAAAAATATTAAAGAAAAGACAGCAAACTTCGAAGATCCAAGCAAAAATGTGTCTAAAACAAGGTTTTTTGTAAAAAAGAAACTGTGGGGGACAGCTTGCGCTAATTCCCCGTAGATCGCCTAGGTCAGCGTTTCTTGTAGTAATGAGGATGATGATGATGACTATTTGATGAGGAGATGAATTTAAACACTTTTTCAGTCTTGTTCCAGGTAGCAAGCACACAGTAGTTCCGAAGCTGGGCAACGTTGGAGAGCGAGTGTCGTACTATGGCGGCCGACCCATATTTATATCGGCCCCGGTACCCAGCTTCTAGAACATTCCATGCCTCACCCCCTTGGAAGGAAAATTTATTGAGTTTCCACGAAAATTACATTAATTTACAAAATATACATTGGTTTTATTTGTACAATTCTCTTAGCTATAATTTTACATAATAAACATGTTCGTGCCGACCTCCGTAACCGAAATAATTAAAAAAATCTATTTTTCCTATATTTATACTACCTCGTCGCCCCCTGACATAACGGTCGCCTCTGGCTGTCCCTTTCGCACGGGACTTCCTTGTCTGGGACAAGGATAGCCCGCTCGAGATGTATACTATCTCCCTCACTTTTCGGTTACAGAAATCGGCACTACCACACTGGCTCTAAACCCATCCCATTGAATGGCACTATTTTTCACTGAAATGTCCATAGTCCATGCACTATTTACTGTCTGTCGTGCACATTTCTCCCGCCGGTCGCGCAGGCGACACCCCCGGTAGCACGACGATCTTCTTGGTGGGCCGCCGGAGAACGTGGCCGTTCGCGGTCTCCACGTCCACGACCCGTACCACGCCGTCCTTGCCTGGATATGTCCTCTTGATCTTCCCGCGTGGCCAGATGTTGCGCGGTAGGTTCGAGTCGCATATGATAACGACGTCACCCACCGCGGGATCGGAGCCTCGGGTATGTGGCTCCCGGCGGTGCTGGAGGAGTGGGAGGTACTCCCTCACCCACCTCCGCCAGAACACGTCTGCCAGGTGCTGCGCGCGCTTCCACAGCTGCCGCGCCGATGTCTTTTCTTCTTCGAATCTTCCTGGAGCAGGTACATGGCAGCCCGACCCCAGCAGTATGTGGTTGGGGGTCAAGGCCTCGGGCTCCTCGGGGTCAACCGAGACATAGGTAAGTGGTCTCGAGTTGATGATGTTTTCCGCCTCTACAAGGAGTGTGTAGAGGGTCTCGTCGCTCGGATGCTGCTCGTGTAGAGTGACTCGCAGGGACTCCTTTACGCTCCGCACCAGCCGCTCCCACGCACCGCCCATGAAGGGGGCGGACGGAGGGATGTACCGCCAGTTGATGCGGCGGGCGTTGACTTCGCTCTTATACTTTTCCCATTCTTGTTGTAGCTCCTTCTCGGCGGCCTTGAAGCAGGTCGCGTTGTCCGACCATAGTTCAGTCGGTTGTCCTCGTCGGGCGACGAACCTCCGCAGTGCTGCGATGGCGGAGTCGGCGCTGAGAGACGTCACCACCTCCAGGTGGACGGCCCTCATGGTGAGACATGTGAAGAGGGCCACCCATCTCTTCTCTCGATGTCTGCCCACGGTGACCTCCACAGGGCCGAAATAGTCAAGCCCTGTGAAGGTGTATGGCCGCGCGTGGTGCGCCAGCCGGGCGACGGGCAGGTCGCCCGTTGCCGGACACGTTGGCTTGGCTCGGCGTATGCGGCAGGCCAGGCAGGCCCGGATCACACCCTTGACTGTGGGGCGTATCCGGGTCACCCAGAACCTCTGCCGGATCTCGTTCACGGTTGCTTCTACTCCGCCGTGATGCATTTCTTCGTGTATCTGTTGGATATATAATTTCGTGTACCTGTGGCTGCCATCCATGATAACCGGGTTGTTGGTTTCCCGGCTGATGTCTTCTGCGGCTGCTACTCGACCCCGTAGCTTGATGAGGCCCTCCTCCAGGTGGACGCTCAGCGAGGCGAGGCGGTCTCCCGCCGCTGGAGAACGGTTTTCTTCCATTCGTTTTCTTTCTTTGCTATAGGATTCTTCTTGCATTCGGCGCAGCCAGAGTGCCTCGGCACGAGTGAGGTACCGTGCGTCGAGTGCGACGTATTTTCTTCGCGTAACTAGATCCATTCGTGTCGCGGATTTTCCTTTCTTCGATCGCCGCGAGTCCCAGGCCGCATCCTTTTCTTTATTCTTCTTTGTGCGTTGTCGCACAGCTGCCACGGTTTCTCGCGGGGAACGACAGAGGTCAATGAACTGTAGTACACGACCTGTAGCTCGTATCAACGTCTTCCATCTTCCTATGCGTTCGATGTCGGGTAAACTGTCTTGTAGCGCGATGTATCGTGCGACAAAACACTTTTCTTCACCCGTGTCCGTTTTCTCCGCCGGTTTTCCTTCTTTCGGCCAGAATTTTTCTTCTTTTTTCAGGAATTCGGGCCCGCTGAACCATCGGTGGGCGGCTCCGAAGTCCGTGGGTGTGGCGCGCGTCGCGTCGTCGGCCACGTTTTCTTTCGTCGGCACCCATCGCCACTCGCTGACTTTCGTTGTTTCCTCTATTTCGGCGAGGCGGTGCGCGACGAATGTTTTGTAGGCCCGCGGCTCGGCGCGTATCCACGCCAGCACTGTGCGGGAATCGCTCCAGTATGTTTTCCTTACCAGCTCGACTTCTAGTTCTTTCTCCACAGTCTTCGCGAGGCGGGTACCCAGTAGAGCAGCTTGCAGCTCCAGGCGCGGGATGGACGTCGGCTTCAGCGGGGCTACGCGGCTTTTGGCTGCCACGAGCGCCGTGTGTACTGCTCCGTCCTCGCGCACCATACGAATGTAGACAGCTGCGGCGTATGCCTCTTCACTCGCGTCGACAAAGGTATGCATTTCACTTACCATTTCAGGCTGCAGGTTGTAGCAGCGGGGAATCTTTATTTTTCTTACTTGTTGTAGATCTCTTGTCCACGCCGTCCACTTGGGGACGAGCTGCTCCGGTATGGGCTCGTCCCATCCGGTGCCGTACCTCCAGGTCTCCTGCATGAACTTCTTGGCGGGCATGGTGAGCGGTGATAGTAGTCCGAGCGGATCGAACAATGACATCACGACACTGAGGGCTTCACGCTTCGTGGGGGCCCGCTCCTCGCTCATGATGGTGCGAGGTATCTTCGCCTCGTTCAGGTTGAAGCGCAGCAGGTCTTCATGCGCCTCCCACCATATTCCCAGCGTCTTGTCCGCGCAGTCTTCTCCCACAGGGACCTCCTTGGAGTCTCGGTCGTTCCCGAGACGTCGGCGTATGGCTTCGCTATTCGATGTCTAGCCTCGCAGCTCGAACCCGGCGTGCCGGTGGACCATGTCGACTTCCTGCGATGTCTCCAGTGCTTCTTCTTCACTCGGGAAGCTAGATATGAAGTCGTCCATGTAGTGGTTCTTCTTGATTTCCGCTACAGCACGCGGATATTTTTCCTGGAACTCTTCTGCATTCTTGTTTTTTACGTACAGAGCCGTGCATGGTGATGACGTGGCCCCGAAGATAAGGGACGCCATCTGGTACTCTTGCGGCTTTTCTTCTCGTTCGTTACCTCTCCACAGGAAGCGGAGTGCGTCCCGGTCTTCTTTCCGGACGCGGATGCGCATGAACATCTCCTTGATGTCCGCGGTTACCGCCACAGAGTGTCGGCGGAACCTCATGATGACTCCTGGCAGCGACTGAAGAAGGTCGGGGCCGGAGAGCAGCATGTCATTGAGGCTGCGGCCATGGGATCTGGCCGCGGCGTCGTGTACTAACCTGATTTTTGGTTTCGCCGGGTTGCACACGGCGAAGTGAGGCAAGTACCATGTTCTCCCTGCTGCCGGTGGCTCCTGTGCTGGCACTGCGTATCCGGATTCCAGCAGGTTGTTTATTCTTTCTTCGTATTTTTCTTTCAGGCCCGGGTCTCGATCCAGCTTCTTTTCCAGGGACCTGAGACGCTTCCAGGCATCGTTGTAGTTGTTGGGAATGACTTCCTTCTCGTCCTTCCAGAGCAGCGCGGTTTCGAAGCGCCCATCAGGAAGTCTTCGACTGGTTTTCTTAAGTATCTCCAGCGCACGCTCTTCTGGGTCATTTTTCTGTTTTCTGGCTTCGATCCCAAGTGATTCCAGGTCGAAAAACCTCTTCATCATGTTTTCCATATTGTCTTCTGTCTTCTCCTCTTTTTTGGCTACTGTGTGGCCACAGAAGGCTATAGTTTGCGTATGTGACGACCTGTATCCGTGCAGCACCCAACCGAGTCGTGTGTGGGATGCGACCGGCTGGTTTCTCCTTCCCGTTTTCGTCTCGAGGGCCAGCAGCAACTCCCAGTTGTCTTGACCCAGCAGGATTCTCGGGCGCGCATTTTCGTACATCAGGTGGTCTTCAAGGCCCCTCAGGTGCGCGCAGTCGTGCAGGTCTTCCTTGCGAATTTTCTGCGGCGTGAATAGCAGCTTCTTTACTGTTCTTGCACTCCCCACGCCGTACTCTTCTTTACAGTGGCGCCCCCTTATCTTGAAGCTTACCTTTTTGCTGTTTTCGTACTTCTTTGTATCACTGAGGCCCTGCACCCACATGTCGTGGCGAGGCCCGTCCAGGTGGAGGAGCTCCGCCAGGTCTTCATCGATGAGTGTTACTGTGCTGCCGTCGTCCATGAGTGCGTAGGTGTCTATTCTGGTGCTGTTCTTGCCGAAGACCGTGACCGGAGCGACCTTTAGGAAGGCTTGTCGTTCCTGAAGGCAGTTGGTGCTGCTCACTATTTCCACGGTCGCTGCCTCCCCTGCTTCCATGGCCTGTGGCGGCGCCGTCGGCTGTTGCTGGTCTGCCGGTGGTCTGGAGTGATGCAGCAGGCGGTGGTGCGCCATGCCGCACCCGTTGACACTACACCTCTTTACCCCGCAGCCCCCTCGGCGGTGGTTGCTCCGCAAACATTGAAAACAGATGCGGTTCTTTTTCGCTATGTTCCAGCGCTCGTTCACAGGGGTCCCGAGGAACTGCTTGCACTCCGTCAAGTGGTGTTCGTTCTGGCACATCGGGCACCTTTTCCTGCCACTTACCTCTGTGGCGAAAGCCCGTTCCAGTCTTCTTCTCTGGGGCCTCTCCGGGTGAGGTTCGGTCTCCTCGGGCAGCGCATACGCACTGCATTTGTCGGCTTCTTCATTGAGGAACAGGGTCATCTTCTTCAAGTCCGACGTATCTTCTTTTCTTCTTGCGGCAAAATCGTACCACTTGTTGCGCAGAATGGGCGGCAGCTTTTCTACAATACTTTTCACTAATTCAGGATTAAACATATAGTGTACCTTTTTAAGTGTCTCCAGCGTGGCCACCACATTCGCTATCTTGTTAGCAAATATGCAGAGTTCGCGCGGGCTGTCACTCAGCCTGCCCAACGCCTTGATTTTCTGTATTTCACCCATCGCCAGTGTGTCTGGACGGCCGAATCTTCTTTCCAGCGCCTGGATGACTGCTCGCGGCTCCGGTTGGCTGATGAGTAGACTCTCGACCGCTTCGAGGGCTGCTCCCTTGAGGCTTCTTCTTAGCCTCATAGTATTCTCGGTGTGCGAGAACATTTCTTCAGTCTCGTAGTACGCCGCCCTGTAGCCGAGCCACCCCGTCGAATGTCCGGCGAACGGGGGAAGCTCTTGGAGAAACCTGGGGGCGTCTCTTGACATGCGGACGGCCTGTGTGAGCGCCGCCGCCAGCGAAGTGATGTCGCTGCTCTTTTGTTTTTCTTCAGCTTTTCTGTGCTCCGGTTCATTTTCCGAATTTTCATTTTTCTTTTCTTCATTTTCGTTCTGCTTTTCTTTTTCCTCGGCCGCAGGGTTAATGGTTTGCCCTTGCAGCCACTCTTCCACCTTGTCCGTTTCCTTTTCTGCTACCTCGTTTCCCTCCTCGTCTCCGCAGGCCAGCATGGCCTTTTCCCTGGCCAGCTTGGCTTCTGCGAGGGCGAGCGATGCACGTGCCTCTGCCAGTTTCAATTCCGCCAGCTTTTCCTCAGCTTCCAAAATTTTCCTCCTGCTTTCCTTTCCCTGAGGCGCACGCTTCTTCCGTCGTGAGTCCTCTTCTACTGCTGTTTTCTCGCTGGCGGTGGTAGAGGTTCGTTCCGTCGAGGTTTGTTCTGTTTCGGACGTTTCGGCGGTTTCCCTGGAGTTTTCCTCCTGTTCTTCGACCGGTGGAGCCGCGGGGCGCGTCGATGCTCCGCTTCTCGTCTGGACTCCGGTTTGACTCGCTCGTTCGGCCCCATCGGCGATGCTTGAAGCCTTCGATTTGGACATCTTTCTTCACTGACCGCACTGGCTTCTTGATTTTCTTTTTTCCTTGGAGAGAATCCGGCCGTAGAATCCGGCTTTGCGAAGGACCATACAATGTGGGGGACAGCTTGCGCTAATTCCCCGTAGATCGCCTAGGTCAGCGTTTCTTGTAGTAATGAGGATGATGATGATGACTATTTGATGAGGAGATGAATTTAAACACTTTTTCAGTCTTGTTCCAGGTAGCAAGCACACAGTAGTTCCGAAGCTGGGCAACGTTGGAGAGCGAGTGTCGTACTATGGCGGCCGACCCATATTTATATCGGCCCCGGTACCCAGCTTCTAGAACATTCCATGCCTCACCCCCTTGGAAGGAAAATTTATTGAGTTTCCACGAAAATTACATTAATTTACAAAATATACATTGGTTTTATTTGTACAATTCTCTTAGCTATAATTTTACATAATAAACATGTTCGTGCCGACCTCCGTAACCGAAATAATTAAAAAAATCTATTTTTCCTATATTTATACTACCTCGTCGCCCCCTGACATAACGGTCGCCTCTGGCTGTCCCTTTCGCACGGGACTTCCTTGTCTGGGACAAGGATAGCCCGCTCGAGATGTATACTATCTCCCTCACTTTTCGGTTACAGAAATCGGCACTACCACACTGGCTCTAAACCCATCCCATTGAATGGCACTATTTTTCACTGAAATGTCCATAGTCCATGCACTATTTACTGTCTGTCGTGCACAGAAACTATCGAGCATTTTTTGAGTAATCGTGTTTTCGTCTTGAGCATTTAATCTTTATGAACTGAAGTTACTTGTGTCAAAAAATCAGTTTTCTAGACCTTACAGATTTTGAGATCTAGGTTAAAGTATGTAGACAAGTTAGAGTCATGTGGGCTCTTAACTGGAGTATTTCAAAGTTGTAAAAAAATAATTGCAAAAAGTGATTTTATACCGAATGAAAATTTTATGGATGATTATTGAGGTCATGCTTAACCAAAAATGCACCGTCAGCCGTATTAAATATAAAGTCATTTCATACCGTACAAAATTTATACAGGTGAATGTTGATACCTTTTTAATAATAAAGACCACCGTCAGTCGTTAATATGCGGGTGGAGAGCCCGTCAGCCGGCGATATAAGCTATAACAAAATATATAGCCCTACTTCGCGCTCAATGTATCCTAGGATTCCTAGGGCGTCGCGTAGACGACATTTCCACCTGCAAATATTCAGCTGACGGCTATTTTCGTTTGAATTAACCATAAAATTGTGTCACATAGCAATTTTAAGTAATTAATTCGATAGTCAATATTTGTGATGAAGAATTATATACATTTTACTTTAAAAGCGCCATCTGTTGTTATATACTAAAACTAAAATAGCACCTATCAAACCTAAACGTGTATAATCTAGATATTATGACCTTTATTGGGTGCTAATTGGGATCTTTTTAATGTCAATTCAATACGATTCCCAACAACAACTTTGAGATACTCTCAATTTTTATTCTACCCATACTGGAGTAGCTGACGATCAAAACTCTTAGGGCCAATTCACACCGGATCAGCAGCGGCCGGCAGCGGCGCGGAGGCGCGGCGAGGCCGGCAGCGGCGCGAAGAGGCGCGGCGAGGCCGGCAGAGGCGGCTCGCGTCGCTGCGGGCGGTCGCATGTGGACGCTCGCGGCCGCGGGCGGTCGCATGTGGACGCTCGCGGCCGCTGGCGGCCGCGCGCTACCTTCAGAGCACCGCACAGTGGATCGAAAATCGAGTTTCATAGACATAGGAACTTGAATTTCCAGATGTCATTTTTTTGGGCTGAAATATGTTTTCCTAGTCGTTATTACATAATAAAATGTAAAATAATATAAAAAATAATATCTCTGGAATCGCATGGTTGGCCGTTATATCCTCACACACTATTATAGTACTAATTACTACTCACATTTTGGCATATTTTGTATTACGGCACCATTTGTACTTCATTTTGGTTAATTAAAAACTGTCCATTGGTACTTTATTTTGGTTAAATTAAAACTTAATTCAAATAGAAAGAAGAAAGAAATTATTATCGCGATATAATGTATCAACCCTCTCTTTTTCCAGTGTCCCCAGTAACAATTTAAAACTTCCAACTGAATTAAATTAAATTGTCTGGAACTACTTGACATATTCTATTGTTTTTTTTGTTAAATGATCCGTGTTCTTTACTTTCATAAAAAAAATTGTAACTCCCTTATTATTACACGTAGCTGCGTCTTTTTACATTTTATGATGTAATAACAACTAGGAGACCATATTTCAGCCCAAAAAAATGACATCTGGAAATTCAAGTTCTTATGTCTAGGATACTCGATTTTCGATCCACTGTGCACCGCGCGTTCGTCGGCGGAAAGTGCTCGCGGCACCTCGCGACGCCTCGAGGCGCCTCGCGACGGCGCGCGCGGTCGCGGGAAGCCGCGAGCACTTTCCGCCGACGGTCGCGTGGCGCCTTGAGCACTTTTGAAGTTTTCAAGCGATACTAGTAGTTATAAGTATGTAAATAAAGTTTAAAATTATTTCAGACTAAAAGTGCTCTTCGCGCCGCTGCCGGCCGCTGCCGATCCGGTGTGAATTGGGCCTTATGTATTAATAGAATAGTATTATTGTTACGATTTTCGCTCGACCGACTCGACGATAAAATGACTTTTTAAAATGAGCGCGACCTCCTCTACTATAACAATCATTACCAGAAGTTACATAATATTCGAAGTTTTTCTTACACCTCGCAATAAATTACACCTCTCCGGCGTCCACCGAGCTGCCGGTTGTCGTAGGTTAATGGGTGCCCACTTAATTAAATGCTCACGTCCTAATCCAAGGTAGTCCAAACAATTTCATAATTTATAACGATTAATGTCACGGTCAATCATAATATTTAGAATTTTGATGGTCGGCGCAGGCCGCAGGCCGCAGGCGCAAGGCCGTTTCCCCGAGTACGGCGAACGTGACGGCCGGTCACGACGACTCACGACGCGGCGACGGATGACTCTCGCAGGCCGCAGCTCGCGGCGCCCAATGCCGAGAGGCTGATCATTGAACGTGTAGTTTGTTCATAGTTATAGGCGGTCTTTACAAGGAAAAGAAGTAAAAGCGATGAGAATACTGAAAATACATTTTATGGAATAAACTTATCCCGAATGAACGAGTAACATAACACAATAGAGAGACGACACCCCGGTAACCGGTTCACACGCTACAGCGAAATCAAACATCACACATCAAACGAGTTACCGCCTACCGGTCGTTCCTGACTTGTTAGATCATACGAAACGTACAAATACACCTCAAACTAATTTGATACCACGAAATCATGGAGTAAAATGCGACAAAAAAATAAAACTGAAACAAACGTCGACCGACACATGCGATAAGTGATAACACATCTGACATCACATCCGCTCAACATCCTAGTCGCTCCTCACGCACTGATTCTGACCGTGTGGATTTTATTGCAGACTTGGTAAGAGTGACGTTTGGTTTAAACTGTTAGGACGCCGCATTAATGTTTTTATTATAGTACATACCATTTTGAATAACTAATAACTAAGTATGTACTACAGGATATAGGCAGACCCGTCTCCAGTCTTCTCTGGAGCGGGCGGTATCCACGCTCAGTTCGTCCTATGCCCTCAGCGCTATGTTCACCAGCTCATCCATCCTACGCTCCAATAATAGGAAAGGATTTTTGAAGTTATTTTTTGGTGCGAAACCTGACACATCAGTGCTTAGACCTTACGTTTCAACTTTCAACTGCAATTTGAGACCATTTTTGAGAAGTTTTGTAAATAATAGCTTACACTTACCTATTGTTTTTGAATTAAGAAAAATGCGAAAGACTGACGTCACTCTTTCGTAGTTTGTACGCATCGGGAGAGAACTTTGTTCGATAGGTATATTAAATATTGCGTTTATGAAAGTGGTTTCATAACAAAAGTTGCTTTTAATTGCATAAGTTATCGATTGGTACTTATACAAATATTAAGAAATTTAATTGAAAAAAAAATCGACTTGATTATCTAACTTTGAAGGCGCATAACAAAAAAAATAAAAATGCTATCGAGCTGTAATTTTGGGAACACTTATTTTTCACCGTGATTTCTTTATTTTATTAACAAAATTCGCTAATCTTTGGCCTTGTCATCATCCCTATTTCTTAGCAAATAGGTTAAAGAAGGCGAAATTTTGCACGTAAGTTTTGAATACATTTATTTGATTTTTTGTAATTTCTATTGATTTCATTGGAGTAATGGTCATGTTGTATACACTAATTAATGTTTATTTATGATTTTTTATCCATTTTCCCTAACAATATACTTAAAGGGTTTCTACTGTTAGTTCTTGAAAATCTAAAAAACCTAATAGATGACATGGAACTCATATCATCATTTTGCAATACATACTAAAGTTATTTTGTAGTTTATTCTACTACAAATATCATCACTATTCTCTGAAAATATAATTCTATTAACAAACTAACAAATTAGAACTACTGTACCTAAAAATGGACATATTAGACTTGTACTGGTCTAAAAATCGATTGCTTTAGTTTTTAGCAGTAAAAAGAAGAAAAAGGAGAGCTGAGAAAAGAAAGAAGAAAAAAGAGAAGCATGGAGACTAAAGACTGAAAATAAATTTGCTAGGAAAAAATATTTGAAAAATAAAAATAAAAAGAAATATAGTTTTAGCATGAAAGAATGAATAGAATCTGGAGACAACGTGGATAATATTTTATATGCATGTAGTTACTATCATGAAGTAAATGAAATCTTTTGAAAAACGGCAAATAAAGACCTAATGATAGGAAAAAAGTTAAATGTAATGTAATGTTCTATGTCAACTATTAGTTCATATTGGTGTCTACTATTAGTGATGTTCGTTTTCTGTGATGTCATCTATTAGTAGTTAATAGTTATAACTAAGTTTACAAAAAGACCAATAATATATTTTTTAATTGATTTGTCAGCGAATAATTACAATAGTTTTATTTTGTAAGAGTTACTGAAGACATGGAAGAAATTATCAATCCTTTATTTTCATAAATATATATTTTACAACATTCAAATGTTCTATGTTTCCTTAAAGCGTCTGCCATTAGTGCTTTTACCTTACTAAAATATGCAAGAGCGGCAGTGACCGTGAATACTAAACAAGCTTGGGTCGTGAGACGTGACGTGCTCGCGAGTCGCGACTATAGGGTTTATCTCGGAGACGCTGTAAACTGCGGTATTTGTTCTACACTCAATACGTCACTGACCACTGTACTACTGTACACGAACTATAATTATACTAGATGTCCCGCGCGGCTTCGCCCGCGTAAATTAGGAATTTTACGGAAACCGTACATTTTCCGAGACAGTGTTGCCAACTTAGTGGAATTTCCACTAGATCTGGTGGTTTAGACCTACCTTTCGGCGGGAAAAAATTGGTTTTAGTGGCTAGTGGCTAGCTTCGACGTTAAACCACTAGTTTTTTTTATTATGTTTCTAACCCTTGAAGACGCACACTGGAAACTTAATTATATTATTATTATCTTTACTCGTTTTGCCGCATTCTAACGCTGATATAGAGCGATTATTTAGCATGCCCATGATGAATGTTGTCAAGACTTAACAGAGAAACCGGATGAAGTTTGATCGCCTTTCTTTCGTGCACACTGCAAGGTTAGCACGCGAAGGCAAATGCTGTAATAACAACATAATACCAAATACCGTATTACAAAAATTAGAACTAAAGAAATTTATTCTTCACAAACTGAACAAGTAAATGACAATGATTCCTCTGAAGACGTTCATCTTTACTCTTTAGTTAAGTACCTACTTATACATAGGTACATAGGTAACTAAAGTTTTCCTTTTTGTAGTAACAAAAATAATTATTTCATAATAATAATAACGCTGTTGTTGTATTCTTTTCAAATTATATTCAGATAGGTTGTTGTTGTCTTTACTTTATTTAGTGGAATTCAGGTGGTTTGAGAGGCCATTTAGGTTTTAGCGGTTTCTGGTGGTTTACGCTGCTGAATTTGGTGGGTTAGTAAAAAAAAGTTGGCAACACTGGTCTGAGATCAATGTGTTCAGCATCCAATAGCTATTTAGTATTCGGTGGCTGTATGTAAACTTTTCCACCCAATACCTAGTGCCCGCTAGTCGCATCTTGCAAATCAGCACTAAAATTTGAACATGTCCAACCCAAATGTGTGGTTCCCTTTTTTATAGTCAAAGGACGTGGCGAAGTAACGCAATACTGTCACGACAAAATGCAATACATATGTATAATCATACTCGTAATATGAATTGATGTTTCCAATCCAGGTGTGCTGTGGTCTGTGATAGCTGTTTAACCCATCAATCCCCAAGCGGCAGCCGGCTGCCGCATAACAATTGAAAATCTATTGTCTGCGACTTTAGCAAAGCATTAATTAGTTAACTGAGCAGTAGGTAAAAAGAACATTATTAATATATTAAGTTACATTTAAATATCCTTTTACAGTACTCTTTTAAGGTCAAAGAGATATTTAATTGTTCAGCTTAGTCATAACTCATACGGCATTCATATTCATACAAAATGCCACATCATCATTAAAACCTGCACAATATGCTGGGTACCAGAATATTATGATTAAAAATAATCAATTTGCCTTTCTCAACGCTCGGTAAATTCGCCACAGCCCACATCTGCTCTCTGGGATTTCCAATAATGTTTGCTGTATTATGCGTCATCTTTATCAGGAAATAAATTATTGTTTCATAAAAAATATAATGCGTACCCTCGCGGTACAAAATTATTATTATTATGATTTTTACAAGGAAATGCGCATTTTTAGGGTTCCGTACCCAAAGGGTGAAAACGGAACCCTATTCATGAGACTTAGTTGTCTGTCCGTCTGTCTGTATGTCTGTCTGTCTCCAGGCTGTATCTCAAGAACTGCTATAGATAGAGTTCTGAAATTATCACAGATTGTGTATATTGGTTGCTGCTATAACAACAAATACTAAAAACAAAATAAAATTAATATTACACAAAGGCCTTAATTATATAATGTGTTTGTATACCAAATGAAGATGACTGATGTTATAAGAATTTTGTTGTGAATAAACTGAATAATGCAACAAAATGTGTTATTTGTGACTAGCCTCTGCTATAAAATTTAATTTTAGATCAATATGGAATTTCAGATAAGAGTAAGACTGTAAATGTAACTTAAATATTTAAAACAATAAAACTGTAATTAGATAGAAGTAAGACAATATTACAGACCTAACATTGTTTTACTAATGGCATTCCATTAGTAAAACAATGTTTTACTAATTGTAAAATAAATAATAAATTTGCCTAAATGGCAACTGTATTGAAGAAAAACTTTACTTTAAAAAACTTATAACTATTGAATATATTTTATCCATTTAATAATATGGATAAAATATATTCAATTTTAAAAAACCTATAGTAATAATGAAGAAAATAAAGCAAACTTACATGAAATGCTTATATGTTAGTCTGACTGCCCTGTGCTCTGATGCTGTTGGCTCGGGCCAGTTTCTTGCCTATCGTCTGGACGTGGAAACCGATCTTGATTAGGGCATCATGATCCAAAATCTTTCTACCGTCAAATATGTACGCCGGCTTCATCATTACATCATAAATCTTTTTGAAATCAAGCTCCTTAAACTCATCCCACTCCGTACATAACACGATAGCATGGGCTCGAGACACAGCAGAGTATGCAGAGTCGTGTATTTCAATGTTCCGTCGCACCTTCTCGGGCTCATTTGTGACTTGGGGATGTAAGAGCTCGTAGTATATCTGGTCTGTTTCCACTTTGGGGTCGTATATGTGTAGTTTAGCTCCCTCGTCCAGCAAGGTCTTGCACACGTAAATAGCGGGGGACTCCCTGGTGTCTCCCGTATTCTTTTTAAACGAGAAACCGAGTATGGCAATATTTTTATCAGACACCGTGTTGAAGAGGGACTCGATAACTTTCTGTGTGAACCTAGTTTTCTGGTAGTCGTTTAGGCTCACCACCTGCTGCCAGTAGGCCGCAACCTCCGGGAGGTTCAGGCATTCGGACAGATAGATAAGATTTAGTATGTCCTTCTGGAAACAGCTGCCCCCGAACCCGATGGAGGCCTCCAAGAACTTGGGTCCGATTCTAGAGTCTCTGCCGACCGCCCGGGCCACTTCCGACACGTCGGCTCCAGTGGCCTCGCACACGGCAGAGAGAGAATTAATACTCGATATTCTTTGAGCTAGGAACGCATTCGCGGCGAGCTTGGACAGCTCCGAACTCCACGTGTTGGTGGTCAATATGTTCTTAGCGGGGATCCAGTGCTCGTACACCCAGCACAGCTCGGCTATTGCGTTCTGGCCCTCGGGGGTGTCCTCCCCTCCGATCAGCACCCGCTCGGCCTCAACCAGGTCGACTATGGCGGTGCCCTCGGCCAGGAATTCAGGGTTGGACAGGATCTGGTACTGCACGCCGGGCTTGGTGTTGGCGCGCAGGATCTTCATGATGATCTCCGCGGCCTTGACGGGCACGGTGCTCTTCTCCACCACGATCTTGTTGCTGGCGGCGATGTCGGCGATCATGCGCGCGGCGCCCTCGATGTACTTGAGGTCGGCGGCGCGCCCCTTGCCGTTGCCGATCGTCTTGGTCGGCGTATTGACGGAGATGAAGATGAGCTCGGCCTCCAGGATACTCCGCTCGATGTCGGTGGAGAAGAATAAGTTTTTACCTCGGCACTGCTTGACGACGTCGTCGAGGCCGGGCTCGTAGATTGGCAGCTTGTCGGAGTTCCACTGGGCGATGCGCTCGGCGCTCTTGTCGCACACCGTCACCCTGATGTCGGGACACTTGAGCGCGATCACGCTGCACGTCGGCCCGCCGACATAGCCCGCGCCGAGGCAGCATATATTTTTAATCACCATCGTGGCACGTTCGTCGAGGTGAGGAGGACGAATCCAAATAAATTATCACGAAAGATATCCGCGGCCGACGATAGTTGAATCCGAGCGAGGAGGCGACCGGTCGGACCGCTCGAGGCTACTAACGGGCGACGACTCGATTCGGGCGGCGGGCTCGTCTCAGGCTGCTACTCGTACATTTTTATTTTTCAAGCGAGATGAGATTTCCCAATCCCCACATGCAAAACAGTTGCTTGATGACTGCAAGTGTCATTGACATCTGTAGTGATGTCCCACTTGCGATGTAGATAAAAAATACGCAATGTACCGTGTACGTTGAACCGATATCGATAGAGTGCGTTTCATCGAATAGTTTTTTTGCCGTCATGTTGGCATTCCTATCTGTCAATAACATAAGCACGGTAGACACGCTCTGCGAGTATTCATTAAGTTTCAGTGTCTAAAGTTTAGACACTAAAACTTATACACACTAGGCCGAAGTTACGCGGCAGAAATTCCGCATGATTACGCCCGCAATGTTAAACGCATACAATATACGGACGGAACGCGTTACGCAACGGAATATTGTGTCACCGGTAATTTAAAATATATTGCGGGCGTAATCATGCGGAATTTCTGCCGCGTAACTTCGGCCTAGTGTGTTTAGATACTTACTGGGATTTCGTGAGAAAATCATGCTGAAAACATTAAAGAGTTGTGAAAGAATGATGGTGTTAAAAGTGAAAGAGTTTTGTGAACGTGAAAAACGTAACCAGGCACCAATGATTCCATTAAGATGTGTACAAGCTCGGGTCACCGACAAAACAGCTTGGTGAAATAGGGTTATCAGCATCAGTTTCACCCTTAAACACAGTAAAACTTATGAAGCGAATTCGCAGAGCGTGTCTACCGTGTTTACGTTATTAAATAAAAATTACTATGTTAAAGCACAAATCAATAGGCATGATAGTTTTTCCGTAAAGTGTTCTACAAAATGTACAAGTTGTGGGATATACTAGGGCTCGCTTCGCTCGCCCTGATAATATTATTAATTATACTAGCTTTTACTCGCGACTTCGTTCACGTGTATGTAGTTTTCGTCACTAGAAGTGCGTTACATCAAATAGTTCCTTTGTCATAATGTTGGTATTCCTGTCTGTTAAAAGATGACAAATTGTCATCAATATAAATGAACAAATGAAATGTTAATGTCCTACTCCATTCGCAATATAATATATTTTTTAAGCAATCACTGGCGCGCGTTTGTAATATCGACACGATAGAAAGTTTACAACACTAAAAAAATGTTGCCATATAAGACAAAAATTAGCCCAAATACGGAAAACCTCAAATTATTTACCTTTACATTTTAGTGGAAAAAAATTTGTAACTTTATTTTTTGCACCTTATGAGCCCCGGAGACGATCAAACGGTTTGATTCAAACCTTACGTGTTTGATGCAACCGTTTGATGTCGGTTAGAACGGTTTGTCAAACAACACTGCGCAGTTTCATTCAATACGCGCTGTTGAGTACACGTCTTGTGATGCAGAAGAGGCTCTAGATTCTAGAACGAGGATCGCGATTTTCTTATCTTATGTTTATAACGTTAATGTCCTCTGTCAGAAGAGAAAAAAAAGATATACGTGGGAGAGCCATGCTTCTGCACGAATGGGCCGGCTCGACCGAAGAAATACCACGTTCTCACAGAAAACCGGCGTGAAACAGCGCTTGCGCTGTGTTTCGCCGAGTGAGTGAGTTTACCGGAGGCCCAATCCCCTAACCTATTCCCTTCCCTACCCTCCCCTATTCCCTTTCCATCCCTACCCTCCCCTATTACCCTATTCCCTCTTAAAAGGCCTGCAACGCACCTGCAGCTCTTCTGATGCTGCGAGTGTCCATGGGCGACAGAAGTTACTTTCCATCAGGTGACCCGTTTGCTCGTTTAACCCCTTATTTCAGTAAAAAAAAAACTGGTCCAAAGAATGGTATGGACTATGGACTAACATAATATCGTTTTACCCACGAACATCTACAGAAAGTGCTAGAAACTACAGCTTCTTTCTTTTTTTCTTCTTCATAATCCAGCACTAAACTAAGCCGGGTTTGATCAAACCTTCAAACGCGTCGGAACACGATCAAACGGCGCGTCAAACACAACGAAAATATGAAATTTCATCAAACAAGCTTCAAACACGTAAATGTTTGACAAACCGTTCAAACTAGCTTTGTAAACGATCAAATCGGTTTGAGTCAAACCAAAATGTACGTCTTTGAGTCAAACCGTTTGATCGTCTTCGGGGCCCTTTAGGTTAGGTATATGCGCGCACGGGCAACTAACGACCGTTCCCAATATTTGATCTATCTCTGGTTTTGCCTTACTAGAGATAGGAATAGCTCACATAGACATATATTTTATGTCAATTCAATGTTAGCTGCGATCGGTTGTATGTCAAACCAGAGATAGATTGAATATTGGGAACGGCCGTTAGTTGCTCGGCGATTTGTCTCTTTCGAAAAATAAATAAAAACCGAAGAAAGCGTCGAAAAATAGAATATTGGGTCCATTATGGAGCGATCGGCTGATTTTCGGGAAATTTCATACTATGTATATGTCGTAGGATGATTTGATAATTCGAATTATCGCGAAAATTCTAGGGATTTCGCGGAAACACGGATAATTAGACAATGGTGATAACATTTTACAACCTTACTGACAAAAGGTAGTGTTTTCGCCTTAGTAAGATTGCGAAACGAATCGTTAGTTATAGGGACCGTGCAGAAACTATAGAGGGCGTCGTAATTTGACAGTAGTGACACGATGCGAGTAAAAGAAGTAACTTGTGAGTGACTTTCGCTTCGCATTCTCTTTGACCCCGGCTAGTTTATAGTGTTTTTTTATGTTTTAACTTTTAAACAATAAAATACACTCCCAAGTTGCCACATGCGGCCGCGAGAACAATTTCCAAGAATCCGCGATCGAAGGATTAAAGTAAAAGACTAGATGACGCTCGCAACTCTGTTGCGCCAAAAATCATTTATCACGCGAGAACCGTACATTTTCCCGGAATAAAAAGTATCCTATGACCTTTCCCGGGGCTCAAAGTAAATCCATACCAAATTTCAGCAAAATTGGTTCAGCGGTTTGGGCGTGAAGTGCTAACAGACAGACACACTTTCGCATTTATAATATTGAGTATGGATGAGTTTCTAACCGTAAACAAAGAACAAAAGCGTGAATAAAAACGTATCGGAAAATGATCAAGTTGAATACTCGTAATATTTTTAAAAACGTTATCCAACGACACCCCACACGGTGGGGTGGACGCGAAAAAAAAGTCACCCCATAGACTAGTGTGTTTAGACTCAAATATCTGCCAAAACGTGATGATGACGCGCGCATCAGAATGCCGCGTCGGCAGCGCGCAAAAAAAACGTCGTGTAGAAGGGCCCTTATAGTCTCTGAGCAAAACCGCGGACAGACAGACGGACGGACTGACCGAAACTACAGGTTCCTTGTTGACTACGGAACCCTAAAAACGGCATTTCGTGTATTCCGCAATCGAGCAATCCACAATGAATGAAAATTTTGCGAATATTTCCGCGCTCGTCACTAAACGTATTTTGTACAAAAACAAAGAGTTAAGACCTAGTCAATACAGCTATGCTACGCACTAGTTGATAAATGTTTCCAGATAAGCTATTTTAACATCATTTCCATGTTAGATTCGCTGAAATCTGATAAAATAATTGAAACATTTCGATACGTATTGCGATAATAAATGTTTTATTTCTCAAGATAAGCAGTAAACGAAGGGCCGCTCGAATTATTGACTGCCATAGTGTTTCAAACAGCTGGGACCCCTTGGAATTAATTATGCCGAGATGTAGCTTCACTCTGCATCCTCTATCGGTTGTATCACGGGGAGTGCTCTGAGGAATTGGTCGGAATCATACCACCTGCAACTTTTCGCCATCGTCCCACGCGAAAAACATACTTACCATCCTCATCACCTTGATGACTTCCACCGTGCGTTTTTCGCGTAAATTTCTGCCGCGCACTGACAAACTCTGGAACGAACTGTCACCAGCAGTATTTCCGGACCTACACGACCTGGAAACCTTCAAGAAGAAGCGTATTCCCTCTTAAAAGGCCAGCAACGCACCTGCAGCTCTTCTGATGTTGCGAGTGTCCATGGGCGACGACACGGACGTAAAAAAAATATATATTTTTTTTACGTCCGTGGGCGACGATAGTTGCTTTCCATCAGGTGACCCGTTTGCTCGTTTTCCCCCTTATTTCATAAAAAAAAGTATATGTAAGTGAATGGTTAAAATTTTTTTTAATTTTTTTACTTGCTTGTCATTATTTAATAATTTAATTTTTTGACTTTTTGTTATTGTTATTTAACATAGCTAAAGAGAAGTGCTATTATAGCTGTCTTATAAATATATTATCAGTCAGGGTCATACCATAAAGTTAATATACCTAGCGGAATAGAGAAACAAAGGCCTGAGCAAGAGAGATGTCACTATCAGTAACACTGCGTGCTAAAAAGAGACGTGTGATCAGTGTAACCAACCCCTAAGTTTTAGCTGTAGATCTACAGTTTTTCGGAAATCCTCTCAGTTTTCAGTTTAGGCCTCGAAATCTAGTTTTTATGAGCTAACCAGCGTCGTCTATTTTATTATATTAAACTTATTAATATAAACGAAACAGTTAGGATCCTAATTATTAGCGTACTTAATCAGAAGAATAGTAACATAGGTTAAGTCATTGATTGTTACTAACACATTTACTAATAATTTTATGGGTTTAAAGCCTGAAATAAACATTTTATTTTTTTATTTAATAGAGGCTTATGATTGGTGCAATCAGAATCAGAAGCTTCTAATTTCTCTTTTTTAGGATCCTAATTAGGACGTCTAAAAGTAAGGTGGAATAAGCCCCTTACCGACATCGATCGCTCGGTCGATCGATGTCTGTTTTACCAATATAAAGTCGTAAAAACAGACATATTTCATTTTTTTTCTAGTTTTTAATTCCCGGCTTCCTGAAATATATTCTATTTATTACCATAATTAAATAATAAAAAATCATTAAATATAAAACTGTAGATTTACTGTTTTTCTATTTGATATTTACAGTTTTCTACAGTTTTTTTATAGCATATCTACAACTTAGCTCTATGATGGGGTTGGCAACACTGCGTGTGATACATGACAGCAGCACTCTTTTTTTGACGTCCAGTCGGCACGTGCCGCACGTTGACAATTTAATCTCATAGAAATCACGTTCAATCATACTTGTGTAAGTGTATACGGTACACATATTTTTACACACAGATGAAACCAATTTCGGTTACGTTTGACAACTCGAGATTGTTGCTCTATTCCGCTAGGTATATTAACTTTATGGTCATAACTTAATAAGAAACAACAATGTCAGTCATATAATATATTTCATGCGAGGTCCGGCGCCCACAGCTTGAACGTTCTGTCGTGTGAGCACGTCGCTATGTACTTGTTGTCCAGAGATATGTCGGCGCTCATCACCTGTACAAAATAAATTAAATAAATAGATATTTTTGTGTTTTATTGGCAACACTAGTTATCACGTCGCACCTTTAATGAATATCACAAAAAAAGAGACAAAGAGAAAGGGGAAAAAGAGAGGAATCATTCCCACGAACTGTGGTCTTGACGACCGCTCTGTTCTCTAACGTAGAGGATGCCAAGACTACTGCAGTGTAATCACCGTACGAGCTCGTCAGCAGAGGTAAAGATATATTATGTAAGTACCTTGTTATCGTGTCCGGAGAGCGTGCGCAGCGGGTGCCAGGCGGGGTTGGACCACAGCTTGGCGGTCTTGTCGTACGAGCTCGTCAGCAGGTAGTGACCGTGGCTCCTCTGGTACCTCACGTCTGGGGGAATTCGAATATTTATATTATTGTAGAGTTGTGTCGACAAAATATAGTATCGTGTTGCACAACCACAGCAGGAAATGAACAAGAATTATCTCATCTATACTATTTTCTAACTTTAGTATTAAAATGAGGCCTATAAATGTAACAAACGTGGGAGAGCCATGCTTCGGCACGAATGGTCCGGCTCGACCGGAGAAATACCACGTTCTCACAGAAAACCGGCGTGAAACAGCGCTTGCGCTGTGTTTCGCCGAGTGAGTCAGTTTAGCGAAGGCCCAATCCCCTATCCTATTCCCTTCCCATCCCTACCCTTCCCTATTACCCTATTCCCTCTTAAAGGGCCGGCAACGCACCTGCAGCTCTTCTGATGCTGCGAGTTCGAACGCAAAGTTGCTTTCCATCTGGTGACCCGTTTGCTCGTTTGCGCCCTTATTTCATAAAAAAAGGCAAAATAAATTAATAATTGATTTATGTCAAGTTACTCACCACTGACTAAATGCGTGTGCGAGGGTATTGTGTAGATGGCGGTCCGTCTCCGCAGGTCCCAGATTTTGGTCTGCAACACAGAAATCACAATAAATTTCACAACAATATACTTGAGTAATAAGTAATAACATACACTTTTTCCACTTTATTAATTTATTCTATTACAATTATGTTTCACACGACCGGTTTCGATTAAATCATCATCAGGTGTAATTCAGGGGTTTATCGAAACCGGTCGTGTGAAACATAATTTTAATAAAGTGGAAAAAGTGCATGAAAAGTGTATGTTATTACTGTGAAACATGAATTTCCACCAAGAAGTTACGGTACATTCAATATCAAATATACTGGAGGTTACGTAACGTTGAATTAAACATTTCGGCATCAATAGATAGGGATATAAACACAGAGGAAAATAGATAGAAGAGAAAGAAATGAAGAACACGCAACAATTTTTTTATTGTTTCACATAAATCTACTGTGGTTATACCATGCTGGTGTGGAAGTGATTGGTACCTGGTTGTCGGAGGCGGCGGTGGCGAGCTGGTAGCCGGCGGGGGACCAGTCCACGCCGAGCACGGGCCCCAGGTGCCCCTCCAGGAACATCACGCAGCGCCCCGTGCGCAGGTCCCACACGCGGCCGAACGCGTCCATGCCCCTGCGTAAACGTCGCAAACATATCAAACTAAAATATATTTATTTCCATGATTAAATCGAATGATATTGTATATAATATAATGATATAATAATATTCGTTTATTAATAATATTAATAGAATAATTCTTCATTTTATTATGTGACGTCA